>NW_026596079.1:9519807-9629287 GCF_907164565.1 Psammomys obesus
CACACACACACACACACACACACACACACACACACACACACACACACTGCAGTGCTGACTGGTTTGATCCTGTGCAGGCTACCAGAGCTGTTCTGTTATGAATTCATGAATACTGTGGTCCTGCCATGTCCAGAAAACATTGTTCTCCCCTGGCCTTCATGAACTAAATCTCTTTGCAGTATTTTTCCCCCTCTTTTGCTACATTTTTCAACCTTTGAAGGGAGGAGGTGTAAGACAGATGTTGCATTTTGGTGTGATATAGATGAACACTCTATCGTCACTTATTCTCTATATTTTGACCAGTTGTAATTTTTATTATTATTATTATCAACCACCATCCAGTGCAAAAAGAAGTTTCTCTTATGGAGGCTGAATGGTGTACTAATCTACGAATATAAAACAATTATTTAGAAAGTAGTTTGATACTGTGTTTATTTAGTAAAATAATAGAAATAACTTCTCCCTTAGGGCCTGTGGCCTCCCTAGTCATGAATTCTTGGCCAGATGTGAGTTCTTATTTGTGAGTGGGCCCTAAATCCAATCAGAGAGTGATTGGTTACCTCTATAGCTGTGGTGGCACTATTGCACTGATGGCGAGTCATTCTTGTAGCTTAGGGAGGTAGGGGGCTGGGATTGTATTCCAGATTTGGACAAGCCATGGAGCTTTTTGGGCAGAGAACAGCACAGGAAGTGAAGAAAGCAGGAGTCTGGGGCTGGCTTCTGTTTTGTATTTGGGAACTAACCATTCAGGCTGTAGGCAATTCTATATCCTGGCAGAGGACATGAAACTTCTGAATCCGGAAAAAGGCCCAGCTGCATAATGGGAGAGCTATGCAGAGACAAAGCATGGACCTTGTGAACGGTTGCTATCTGCACTCATAGGGAAAGCCAGTTCACCCCATAATTCAGACTTTCAGGGTTTGATTATTCCTTTTCTTTACTGGGAATAATAATGTTTCATCTGAACTCCAGTGAGCAAGACACACATACTCGTACTCGTCCATGCTTGAAAATTTCAAAATATAGTTTTGATTTGCCTTTTGGTTTGTTCCCTGACAAAGGGAAAGATGGATCAAGAGAGGGAAGATGACAATGATTAAAAAAAAATGGAGTAAAGGGAAATAGATCTGTGCCTCATTTTACACAACCATACAGTGCCCCTCTGTCACATAGCTGTATCCCCTGTGGCCATCATAGTATTTTTGGAAAAGATTTGTACCTCAAATTGTCTAGTTGAGACATTATATAGAAGAGGTCTTGCAAAAAGCACTGACTGGCTAAGTCTGAGAGCCAGGTTCAGGCAGATATTTCTGGCCCCAACCTGTGTGTGTTTCCCCACACCTGGAACATCTGTGCCCTCCTACCTTCCAGCCCTGGCATCTCTCTGAGAGCCAAGGAGAGCAGCCAAACATTCCCACATCTGCCTCTCACCACTGGTGCTGGGAGGAGATAAAAGGACCCCTGTATACATTAAAACAAATGGAACCAGAACATGATGCTCTAAAAGTCTGCGCTCCCTTCTTAGAAGTCCTTTGATGGGCTACAAGAGATGCGCAGTCTAGTCCTCTCGCCCCTCCCCCGTACTCAGAACAGGCTGTAGGCTGGGGCCGGTGGCAATGTCTATATTAAATACTTACTTGCCAGCTGGCTGGGCAGCCTTCCACTGAACCTCCAACCATAAGTGATACTGGCTGAGGACACCTCCCTCCTTCATGCATGCTTGAAGGAGGGTATAGCACCTGTGGTCTCTTTAGGAGGTGCAGGACTGGGTGGGATGGCCTTCCCTTTTCCACGTGGACTCCCTGAGGCAGGAAGCTGCTGTGCCCCAAGAAGAGACCTGGCACAAGACCAGATCTGAGAGACAAAGCCCAGCAGAAAGAGCTTGGGCTCTGCAGTCACACTGCTTAGCCAGCCTTTTAGCTTAACTCTGACAAAATGTTCCACACTGCAGCAAGTGACTTCCCCCTTCTGGGCTTTACATTCCTAGTGTGTGAAGTGGACACATTGACAGGTTGGTTGGATGAAGCAGAATACAGATGTCAGAGCTCTGCTTGAAGCCTAGAAGGACATGGGGGCCAGAGAAGGGGCAGACAGGGTAACACCCTTCTGGAGGCCAAGGCCTGCATTTTCTCACTCTGTTCTAGTGGACTGTGAAGGTGTTGTTACATGTCTCCTGCATGGAGAAGGGTAGCAAGCAATGGCCCTACAGCTGACCTCGGACCTAGGAGCTGTTTTTTCTTAGTGAGTTTTGCCATGAAACCTGAAGCCCTATTGGCATGTAATGATTGATGAGGAAGTGCCTCTGTGACCACACATTGCACCAGGAATCCAACCAGTAGCATGGTGCTAACAGAGTGCCTCTGGCTCCCAGCATTTGGTATCCATCACAGGTATTGGCAGCATGACCAAGTGTCACGTCTGGCTGGGGGCTTGTCACTCACAACGTGGTAGTGAGTTATGTCCTCAAGCCCTTCCTGTCTCCATGTTTCCAGTAAACAACAACAAAAAAAATTAGCTCTGAGCCACAAAGCTGAAGTTCCCTGAGCCACTCAACAGAGCAGGCTATCTACTAAAGCAGCCAGGTCCCTGGGCTGTGAGCACAGGGCTGCATCACTGTGTTCAGGCTTTTCCAACAAGAGTACACATGGGAAACATTAACAGTAGCATCTCTCTCATAGCTGTTGTGCTCGTGTCTCCACAGGCTACTCTAGGCCCATGGTCCAGTAGGCTTCACTGTTTCCTGTTTGTTAGGCCTGTCTGCCCACACTGCCTGGTACACCACCCTCTATGTGTACTCCCCACGCCTCACCAGGGCTATCTGGCCTCTGCTGCTTTTTGAGTCTTCTGCTTCTGCAGTGCTGTCCCCGCACTTGTACTCCAGCCCAGTCTACCTCAGTCCTCCAAGAGGATTGCTCAGTAATCCCTTGCCAAGGGCAATGCTCCTCATGTCCTGAGTTTGGGAGGGAATGTCAACAGGCAACTTGGGTGTGGTGAACTGTCAAGTAGAAGGGTGGCTCTTTCTGATGAGCTTTTGTTCACCTCAGGGGATAGGCAGCTTCACTTAAGACTGCATTGCATGTCAAAGACAGCTCCTGTTCTCCTTACTAGTGAGCCCATTTGGAGACTGAGCTGCCATGCACTACATCTGTGCAGGGGTTCTAGGTTATCTCCAGGAATGGTCCTTGGTTGGAGTATCAGTCTCAGAAAAGACCTCTGGACCCAGATTTTTTTGGTTCCGTTGTTCTCCTTGTGTAGCTCCAGCTCTTTCTATCTCCCCCTTCTTCCATAAGATTCCCTGAACACTGCCCAAAGTTTGGCTATGAATCTCAGCATATGTTTTGATACCCTTCTGGGTAGAGTCTTTCAGAGGCCCTCTGTGATAGGCTCCTCTCTTGTTCCTCATTTTCACCTTCTTCCAATGTCTATCCTACTTGCCTTTCTGAATGAGGATTGAGCATCTTACCAAGGTCTTCCTTCATGCTTAGCTTCCTTAAGTGTACAGATTTTAGTATGATTATCCTATATTATATGTCTAATATCCACTTTTGAGTGAGTATATACCATGTGTGTCTTTCTGCTTCTGGGATACCTCACTCAGGATGATCTTTGTTAATTCCCACCATTTGCCTGCAAATTTCGTTTTTCTTGTTTTTTTTAATTGCTGAGTAGTAGTCCATTGTGTAAGTGTACCACAATTTCTGTATCCATTCCTCCATTGAGGGACAAAGTGGCTGGCTCTTTGATCACCTCCCCCTGAGGTAGGGGTCAGGGGCAGCATTACCAGGCAATAGTGAAAGACTTTGAAAAGCAGTCCTGATGAGACCTGATAGGCTAGGGTCAGATGGAAGGGGAGGAGGTCCTCCCTTATCAGTGGACTGGGGAAGAGGCATGGAAGGGGATGAGGGAGGAAAGGAAAGTGGGATTGGGAGGGGACCAGAGTGGGGGCTACAGCTGGGATACAAAGTGAATTAATAATAATAAATAAAAAATTATATTAAAAAAAGAGAGAGAATAGCAAGCTTACTGGCACATATCAGGGCATGAAACAGCATGCCCAAGGCAGGGTGGCCAGGCTTTTGCATAGTGGTCCTTGCAGGAGAGAAAGGAGTCCCCAGCTGCTATAACTACTGACTCTGGAGGCTTTCCAATGTTTCCCCACATTTGCAATTTCTGGATGAGGGACAGGAGAATCAACATACTAGGAGTGATTGCCATTTGGCTGATAAACACATGTGGCTCATCAGTGAGCTATATTAGGTTCTCAGACACAACACCCACTGAGAGTTGCAGTTCTGACCACCTAGAAGCTTCCTGTTAAACTAACACACTGCTCAGCTTGTGACAGACACTCAAGGGTGGAGACTGAAGAGATTTTGGAGAAGTAAGGAAAGAAAACCCCATTTTTAGCATGCCCAATAGAAGAGCTTTTTGAACACATGATCCAGGGGTCTTATCAGCATGGAAATCACAAGTATTCAGATGTAATCAGGCTCCTGCAGGCTAACCATGCAAATTTCACCTTTTGTTAGACTTAGTGGTCTTGAAACACATGCTTATATAAGTTTATTCAACTTTCCTTCCAGGAAGTCCAGAGACATTACTGAATGAAAACTGCTGCTTGCTTCCTGACAGCAGGAGACAAGGTCCCGGAGAACTTTTATAAATTCTGCAGTGCTGGGGTTGAACCCAGGGTCTTAGTATACTAAGTTCATCCTCTAACCCTGAGCTTTACTCCCAGTCCTGAATACCTCTTACCTCAGGTTTTCTGGAGGGAGACATGTTTCAAACTCTTACTAGCTAAAGCTCCCATAACAAGGCCCACAAGAGCTGCTCCAGTCCTCCTCAGAACACTTCTTTGTTCCTTAGTAACACACCATAGGAAGTGGGGTTCACAGGCTGGGCTCAGGACATCTGCATGTTCCTATCCATATTGAGAGGCCTGGGCACAAATGATTTGTACAGTGGACATGGAGCTCAAAAAGGACATCACTTACTTGTCCTGTGTTTAATAAAATCCAGGGAGAAGCACACCCCCGCCCCCCCCAAAAAAAAAAACCACTGCACACAGGGACATGCCTTAATCCTCCATATCAGGGGCTCTCACAGATGCCTGCTGGTGACTGTTGGGCTCTATACCATAGTCTGAGTGCCCATCCTGGACACACTAGAGGTAGTGCAAGCTTCTTCTAGAACTTTATCATGCCCTTGTAATCAGAATTAACATGTTCCTGTAAAAATGAAAGAACTGTGCAGAAAGGACCCTCTTTGAGTCACATGTCAGCTTTCTAAAGCTTAGCGCCCAGCAGCCTAGCTGCCACTTCTACTCACAAGAGCTCTTTAGACAGCTCCGGGAGCCTCTGGGGTCAGGTGGAGGTTCCTAAGCAGCCTTTCCCATGCAGTTCTTGCCACACCATCCAAATCAGGGATGCCAGGAAGGACTTGTGTGCCTGGATACCCAGACAGCAGGGTCCCTCAGGTTCCCACTACCGTTCTTCACTTCTCATGCTGTTAGCACATCGTCAGACTCAAAGCTGAGTGCCCTTCCATCCACATAAGAAGATTTGTGGACTTAAATTCCTTTTGTGCTGCTGAGTATATGAAAACATAACCTGACCACTCCCCATGTGACTCCCTCTAATCCTGGTTAATCAGGCTTCTCAGGGAGTCTCCAGACTGTGTCCCAAATCACTATTTCAAGGCAGTCTTTGCTCCTCATTGTTCCATCAAGAAACCCAGAAAGAGGGGGCAAGTAGGAGAGTCAGGAAAGAGACTTACGAGTATATCCAAGGATTCTCCTCTCTGCTGGCACCTCTTGGTCATTGGAGTGATGGAAGAGAGAGTGTGCAGGAAAGCTCAGGGAACCTGAGGCCCCAAAAGAGATAGGCTTCCTCAGTCTCTGATATGAGATAAAACTTCTCTTCAGCCATAATGTCAAGGGAGGGATGGAACAGGAAGTTGAGAAGTCACGTGTTTATCCAATGTAAGAAGTGCAGAGAGAACGAGAAGTAGAGTGACGCTATAAAGTCTTCAGGCCCACCCGCAGGATGTACTTCCTCCAGCTAGTCTCTGCCTTCTAAAGTTTCCATATCTTTCCCAAACGATGCCACCAACCAGGAACCAAGTATTAAAAGATGTAAGCCTATGAAAGATAGCTCTTATTCAAACCACTGCCTTCCACTTCCTCTCATAGGCCCATGGCCATATCATAATGCAGAATGCATTGAGTCTAACTTTAAAAGTCTCCATAATATTTAACAGTTTTAACACTGTTCTGTAGTACAAAATGCCTTCTGAAACTGAAAGCAATCTCTTGACTGTAACCCCCTATAAATGAAAAAACAAATTATATACTTCCAACATACAATTGTACAGAATATACATACCATTCCTTGGGTCGGGGTGAGTGGATAGAGGCACATGGAAAAATACTGGACTAAAACAAGACCCATCAAGGAAAACACCAGATCTTGTTGCTCAGTGTCTGGTATCTGGGTATTTTGTTCCCAAAGGATTTAGATAACCCAGCCTACTCCCCCAAGCTTTGCCCTTTGCCACATGTATCTCACTCCAATTGGTTTGATTCTCTGTATACAACTCTCCTCAACAGATGTTTCACAGCTGTGTCATTTCCAAAGTCTTGAGGTCTCCATAGCAACTCAGGCTACACTTTTATACTGTCATACAATGGCCTCCCAGGCTTCCCTGCCTCTCGAGGCTGTCTTCCAATTATAGAACCACACTCCTGTTACCAGTTTCTGTATGAGTTAATTTTCTTTGGCGTGATAAAATATCACAATCAAAAGTGACTTTCAGAAGAAAATTTATTTGACTTATGGTTCTGGGCTGGGGTAAGGGTCCTTAATGGCAGGGGAGGCATGGAAGCAGGTGGCCAGATCAAAACACTGAGAGATCACATCTTTATCTGCATGCAGGAAGCAGAGAGCAAATTGGAAGTGGAGCGATACTATAAACCCTCAAAGTCTATCTACTGATATACTTCCTCCAGCAAACATCAACCTCCTAAAGGTTCTATAACTTTCCTATAATAGTGCCACCAACTGGAACCCAAGTATTCAAATACCTGATCCATTTTTTTGTTTTTGTTTTTTGGGGGGTTTTTTTTGTTTTTTAATTTTTTATTTAACTTTTATTAATTACACTTTATTCATCTTGTATCCCCCCATAAGCCCCTCCCTCCTCCCTTCCCGGTCCCACCCTCCCCCCCTTTCTGCATGCATGCCCCTCCCCAAGTCCACTGATAGGGGAGGTCCTCCTCTCCTTCTTTCTGATCTTAGTCTATCAGTTCTCATCAAAAGTGGCTGCATTGTCAGGGTTCTAGGTTATCTCCATGAATAGTCCTTGGTTGGAGAATGAGTCTCTGGAAAGTTCCCTCTGTTCAAATTTTCTTCTTCTGTTGCTCTCCTTGTGGGGTTCCTGTCCTTCACTTTTTGATCCCAGCCATCATTAGACAGTTTGGTTTTGCTCACAGTTGGAGGGTGCAGTTCACCCTGGCAGGGGCGGTACCGTAGGAGGATAGTGGAATGGTTGAGCACATTGCCTCCACGGTTAGGAAGCAGGGAGTGATGGCTGCTAGTGCTCAGCCGACTTTCTCCTTCTGATTACGGCCAGTCTGATGTCACCTATATTCAGGATAAGCCTTCCTAGCTCAGTTACCTTTCTAGACAACCTCTTTCATATAAATCCTTTAAAAAAAACTACTTATTTATTTATGTGTGTGCATATATGCATGCACATGCACTCATGTACAGGTGCCTGTAGAGGTCAGAAGTGGGCATAGGGATATCTTCAGGGAGAAAGCTAGTCACCTAGCTTCAGTATCAAGAAGCCCTGAGTAGTCCTCAGCTACAGGTTATGGATGGTACAGGAGCTGGGGCAAGCTGCATTTCCCACCACAGCTGAGCCCCATGCAAGAGCTCACTGTGACTCACTGGGTCATGGGTTCTTCAAATGAAGGATTAAAGCAGAAGTGAAACACACCCCTGCGTGAGAATACAGAAACCCCAAATCCTACTCAAAGGACACAATTTTCAGGGCCAGCATCTTCATCCTGGAATTTCTTGCTTAGCACAGAGTAGATGTGCCAGAGACAAGAAGGGAAGGGGGCAGGGGTAGGCTTTTCATTCCTAAATCTGAGAAAGAAGCATATTTGACAAGGAGGCTCCATATTCAAATTCATAGTCCATTCCCTTGGTGTGTGAACTCGGTCAGAGGCTTGTCCAGTGAGTCTTGGTCACATCACCTGTGCGTTGGGGGTGGAGATAACTGCCTGTTAGGTGCTGGGAAGTTCTGCTCTTACTTTCTATAGCACCTTAAAAAAGTGATGGCTCTGCCTTAAAGAGCAGACCTGGGCTCAGAGAGGTACACTGAATTACACAGGATCTCTCAGCTAGGAAAGATAGGCCTAGCTGACCACAAAGGCTGTGTTCTACTCATAACCTGGTGCACAGGGCTGCTCGGAGCTCTAACAGGTAGCCGATGGGACCCTGAATTTAAAGTACAAAGAACAGGTTGGCTCCATCCAACACTAGGGCCCATATCACTGCCTCTCCTAGTGGGTGTTAATCTCACAGGCTTCAAAGGGCAAGTGCATCTCTATTCCCAAGCATGGGGACAAGGAATCGGAGGGACAGGCAAGTGGAAAGTGGGAGCAGAGCCATTGTGAGAGAGGCCCTGGGGAGTGAAAACTAGCTTGCACGCATGCATACATGCACACACCATGTATTAGTTAGCACCCCTTTTCCCCAGGCCCTCAGAAAGCACTGAAGGGACAGCTGCCACCACTTGGAGAAACTGAGACAGGGTATCCCTGGTTTGTATTCTTTGATGTCTGGTGTCATTTGGTCCTTCAAATGGCATTTCCCTTGAGACAGCCCAGCCATCTTGTTGGGGTACATTTGACAGAAGAAGCATTTGGGATTCAAGAAGAGAAACAGCCATGACTCATGTAGTACATACACTCAGTGGTCCCAGCTGGTCAGCTTTACTCCAGCCATTCTCTCCTGAGAGCCTGGAGGAGCACTCTTCTTTTCTCTGGATTCAGGAAGCAAGGACAAAAGGGGTGAAGTGCCTGGCCCACAACACACAGGACCTACATGGTATGCTGTCTGTGACTGTTTGGACTCTGGTGCTGTTGACCAGGATCCACTGAAAAGCTTTCACAACAAGAGTAGGTGGCGCCGAGTACCCTCTTGCTAGGACAGGGCTTGAGAGCACTTTGAGGAAGGCTCTCTCTTCTCTATAGCAGTTCCACTGGCCTGCGTCTTCCTCTCTAGTTTCTGATTCTGTCATATGAAGCCAGTGAGCCAGAACACAGGCCTGGAAAGGATCTGCTTCTCAGTGATGAGGAAAACAAGATTTGTCCAGAAGTCACTGGGCCATGAGTCAGGGCTATTGTGAAAAGAATGTTGAACACAGAGATTAGAAAACACTGGGCACAGCAGGGGCTGTTGAGGCTTTAGTTGCTACTTTGCCCCTTCCTGTCCAGCTACCTGCTCAGGTCTATAGAGAAGGGAGATACACTGGCTCTCACTGGAGCCTCGCTGTCTGACACAGAGAGGGTCTAACTCAAGACCCTTTCTTTCTAACCAAGAATGGCTGCAGAGCAAAGAACTCAGGATAAAAACAGCCTAGGCCTGGAGGGTGGGAATCCCTGAGAGGTGAGGGATGAAGGAGGGTAAAGATGAACAATAAAGTGGAGATGAATCTGCCCACCTCCTGCATGAGGTGGGTGCTAACTCCCAGGAGGCAGAGTCGAGAACAGCAAGGAGCCAAATGGAGACATGATTGAAAGGCTAGAGAGATGGATCAAGTTCATGAGACACTGATTCCAACACTGAGAAGTTCTACCCATAGCAAAGGAAACCATGGGGAAAAGGACTTAGATTCTGAGCCATTTTTCCTCATTGGAGGCATTTGCTCGTGAGTAAATTGTACAGGTTCATAGTTTAAGAAGCATGAAACAGCAATTGAGAAACTAAAACGCTGAGCTTTAAGCTCTAGCCATTGTACTAGCTACCCCCCCTTTTTTTCTAATGACTGACAGCATACCAACCAGGAACAACCTTGAGGGAGGTTGGATCTACTTTGACTTATGATTTCAGAGTGTATCAGTTCATGATGGAAGGTAAAGCATGTCAGGCTGACTACTTGTGTCTGTAGCCGGGGGGTCGGGAGAGTTACATAGCAATGACATACTCTTGGTGGATGGGGAGGCAATGTTCAGGCTAGAAGCAAGAAACACAGACAAATGATATCAAACCCCCTGTAGCCTACAGGGAGCCTGAGAGGCATATGACAGAAGTGTGGAGAGAAAAGCAGTTTCCATAGCAAGGTCACCAAGTTTCATCTTTCTTTCTTCCTCCTTTCTATACAGATGTTCAGCAACCTCTGTACCTTCCAGATGTCCTTTAAGTCCCCATTCCTGGTAACAGCCTAGAAGACACAAAGCTCTAGTTAAGGATTCTCTTGAGCCACACTTTCTGGGTGGCCGAGAAGCCTCACATCCATCGTGCACCAAGACCCTTTTTCAGGACGTCCTGGGGTTCACCCAGGCTAAGGATTAACTAAGTAACCTTGATCCCTTTTGAGTGGGGGAGAACATTGCTCTTTCCGGGCTTCCCTAACTTGTCATCAAGCCACATTCTTGACTTTGTTTGGGGTTGCAGAAGAGGGAGACCACACCGTTTACTAAGAGGAATACAATACAGCCAAGACCGCATCGCACAGACTGCCCTCAGTGTGCCACACACAGATGTCCAGAGCACAGATGTAAGTGTATCTCTCGACAGACTGAAGATTGCCCTGGCTGCCACTGAGGCCTCCCTGCAGAATCCCTTTCCTGCCTCCTGGTACTGCATCTCTGGGATTTCTCTCGTGTTTCTATTCAGCCCTAGCCAGGCTCTCCTCTCTTCCACCCTCCCATCAACACAGAGGTCCCAGCACAAGATAGAGATGATGAACATGAGGAAGAGGACCCTCAAGTGGATCACCTTCTTTCTGCTCTTCATCTTCCTCACTTCCTTTGTCCTGAACTACTCAAGCACGGGAGTGCCCGCTGCCTGGTTCTCCAAGCAGATGGTCCAGGAACTCTCACAGAACTTCCGAAAGTTCATCAAGTCACAACCGTGTACCTGCGCACACTGCATCAGCCAGGGCAAGGTCTCGTACTGGTTTGATCAGCGCTTCAACAAGACCATGCAGCCACTGCTGACAGCCCAAAATGCTCTGATGGAGGAGGACACATACCAGTGGTGGCTGGTAAGCAGAATAGGGTCCGGGGATGGGGTTGGGGGTGGGGAAGACCTGAGGACCCTTTGCCAAGCACCTGGTTGTATTCAGAGCATCATTTTTCTCTCAGTCTTCCCTTCACTCAGCAACTATTTGTTGAGCATCTATTATGTATATGTCACAGAAAAACTCTACTGCTTTTCCTTCCTACCGCTTCCATAACAGAGCACCATGCGCCTGGTGGCTTAGGACTTCAGAAGTGATCACACATCACCGTCCTGGAGGACAAGAGTCCACCCCCACCATGCCTCTCTCCTGCTACTGCTGCTGCTCACCACTTGTGGCACCCCTTGACCCATGTCTGTAGCACCCAGTCTCTGTGCCCCCCTTTCCAAGGTTTCCCTGTGTCTCTGATGTCTGCTCTTGGGAAGGGTGTATAGCCTTGGCTCTAGAGTGTACATGGAATCCAGGCTGGTCTTACCTGCCAGCAGTAGCAAAACTAGATCTTAGTGGGTGATGCAAATAAGGAATGCAGTAAAGACAGTTCTCTGGGTCTGGGGATTGGCCTTGACCCCTTCTTATGTGCCCAAAGGTCAGCTAAAGTCCTGGTCTCACACATAGTAGGTGCCCAGAGGGTACATATAGAATGAATAAATGAGCTTTCTTCCTGTCTTTGGTCTTGAGAAAGGGGTGGCTGTCACTAACCACCTATGCCTTCACACTTAGCTGGGTCTGATGGACAGGGAGCCAACCTGCCCAGACAGTGGAGCCAAGCTGGCTATTCATTCTGTTTTCTGCCCCAGAGGCTCCAGCGGGAGAGGAAGCCCAGCAACCTGAGTGACACCATCAAGGAACTGTTCCGTGTGGTACCCGGGAATGTGGACCCCATGCTGGACAAGAGGTCGGTTGGTTGCCGACGCTGTGCAGTCGTGGGCAACTCTGGTAACCTGAAGGACTCTTCGTATGGACCTGAGATTGACAGTCATGACTTTGTTCTGAGGTAAGCATTAGTTCCTCAGTCAACCCGAGTCTAGAGAGCCTCAGGGATGGGTGGAACACCTTGGCTCAGCTCAGAAGGCCAAGGTTCAAGGCCTGGGGCCCCAGTACTGACCGACCTCTGAGTCTCAGTCTCTTCATCTTTCTCTAGCGAGGTGGCATCCAATAAGGAAGCTTTTGCTAGAGATTTTCAATGTGCTGGGGACTTTGTACCAAAGGCCTGTTGAGTGGGCAAAACTCACTTGAAGCTTCTGTTTCTATGGCTCAAATCCACCCCCAGCTTTCGATCTGGACCATGATCCAGAAGCTTTTAATGTCAACTTTGCTTCCTTTGTCCCCAAGTGAAATTGGCATCTCAGGAAAAAGCACCACGCCTTCCTGGAGTTTTTCATAGTCCCTACTCAGAAGTGTTCTGGGACAGAGAGCATAATTAGAGGTGGGACTCAGCATCCCCCCAGATAACTTCTAGATTGTAGAGGGTTCTAAAACCTAGAATAACCTTGTTTCTGTGTCTTTGACTTGATGTCCATAGGCCCCTTTCCTGGCTTTCAGTGTAGTTAGTATCCTACAGGAATGACCATGATAAGAAGCAGAGTCAGGTTCAGGGTCAGGCAGCCCTGTGTTTAAAGCTGTGTAGTTTGATAGACAGCTTGTCTGAGCTCGGGATAATAAAAAGGGCATACCTACTAGGTGCAGTTACCCATGGCACAGGTGGTCGATGTAGGAGAGCAAGACCCATCCAACTTGCTTTCATAATAAATAAATAAATAAATAAATACCTACATACATAAATCAGACAGACAGCCTTGGCCTCTGTTTTGCTGAGATAGACATGGAATTTGACCTTGTGCATTCTAGGCAAGCTGCCTTTCCCTGACTGAATTGCTTCCCACAATTCCAAATGAGTTGCTCGGGCTGGCCTTGAACTTGCCATCCTCCAGGCTTAGCCTCCCAAGTAGCTGGGATTTTAGACCTGCTCTCCCAGGACTATCTGGCCTGTGTCTATAATGTTCCCATTGTGCATGTGAAGAAACTGAAGCCTAGGGGACAAAGGAGTTCACCTGTGACTACCACACGGGTGCCTCCAACTCCAGCATCCTTGTCATGTGTCCTGTTCTTCTCCCCTCACAGGATGAACAGGGCACCCACGGTGGGCTTTGAGGCAGATGTTGGGAGGAGGACCACCCATCACCTTGTGTATCCTGAAAGTTTCCGGGAGCTGGGAGAGAATGTCAGCATGGTCCTGGTCCCCTTCAAGACCACCGACCTCCAGTGGGTGGTCAGTGCCACCACTACGGGAACCATCACTCAGTGAGTTTCTCTAGTGTCTACCCTGTGGCCCTCTGTCTCCTACCACGGCTCACTCCTGCTGGGATGTGTCTTAGGATGTCATTTCCCCATGCCTCCTGGTACATATGTGACCGCTCCTGCCACCTCCCTGATTGGTCCTACCTTACTGGTGACGTCCCGTCCCCTCCTAGCACTGGTACCCCAAAGTTATACTACTTATGTTTTAGACTCTGTGGTTTGCTCCCCCAACCTCTCTGGAAAGTACTCAGCGTGTGGTAGCGCCATGCTAATCCTCAGGGCTGAATACCCTTGTTGTGGTAGTTCCATGTCCATCCTTAGTGCTGAGAACCCTTTGCTAGTAGACTGCAGCATAGAACTGGCAGGGGCTGCTGAGCACATACTTTGTAGATAAGTCAACATTGGCTCTCCGGGAGTAAGTGCTGCCATCTGCTCCCCAGGCATGGCGCCTATCATTTGAAACTTGGCATCTCGTCTGGTCCTCACAGCACAGCTTCTCATTAGCTCTGGCCTCCAGGGAGCAACCATGGCTGGGCCAAACCACTTGCCCAACACTGAACTTGACCCAGAGCCCATGCAACCATCTGGGTCTAATTCCTCAGTCCCTGACTTTTCTCGAAGGGGAGTGGCTTTCATTTCCAGATGTCCACATAACTCCTAGTCCTAACTCAGGTCTCTCAGGAGCAGAGCCAAGAACTGCGGGTTCCAGGAACTCTGAGCCTCCAGGGGACAGAGTGTGAGGGAAGGGCTCAGCAAGAGGTTGGGCCGGGCAGCTGGCTCAAGGTGGTCCCCTGGTAACCCAGCCACACAGAAAGCCAAAATTGAACCAATACATTTCATTTGGTAGCAGATTTTACACCTTGATGCCGCAGCCCATGTCTGCTCATGTGAGCTGGAGACTGCCATAAGTCACCCCTATCAGTTCGCCAGCACCAGCCTGAGCCCTGCTAATTGGGCACAGAGGGAGACAAATATCACTAGGCTCCTGAAAGGCTGTGCTTCTGCCGAGTCCCCATTCTGGCTTGTCTAACCATAGGACATTCTCAAATCAGCCGAGGCGCCCTCTGGTGTCACTCTGCAGCTGCTGTAGAAGGAGCTATGCTGGGCAGGAAGGTGGCATCTGAGAGCCTAAGCCTCCTTACCGTTGTCATTCTGGCTGTGTCACGCCCCAGCTTCCGGTCCCTTTCCACATTAAATCCCTCCTCTTTCCCATCCGCAGCACTTATGTACCCGTGCCTCCGAAGATCAAAGTGAAACAGGAGAAGGTAAGAGGGAGTTTGGGAACTTGTAACTTGGCTGTGATTTCTTTTCCAAAATTTTGGGCTGTGATGACCAAGTTACACCCGGTGCCCAGACCCCGTCCTGGTGCGGTTGCTGGCACCTGTGGAGCCTCACTGCTAAGGTCAGGTCCCCAAAGTGGGCCACTGGAACAGCACTATCATCTGAGAGGTTGTCATAGAGTGACTCTTTAGGAGTACCCAAACATACTACAGCCAAGCCAGGGTAGCACCCAGTCATCCAACTCTTGCAACACCTACAGTGTCAGAGAAATGTAGGCTGAGGCTTTTTTATGGTTCCCGGGAGCTTCTCAAAGCCAGACTCACCTCTTTTTCTTCACACCCCATTATTTCTAGTAGGCCCCTGTACTGCACCGACCCAGACTTCGGCAAAAGCAAGAAGGTGTGTGAAAAAGCCACCATACTGGATTTTTGTATATACTGTTGTACTTCAGTAGGCTCAGGGGGGCCAGTAACTTGTCCAGGGATATAGTCTAGATCATGCTAGGGCTGGATGAAGTACCCCTGTACTTGCATCATGTTCTCCTTTGGCCTTGGACATCACAATCCCAGAAAAAAAGCCACAGGCATCTTGTTGGATGGGTCTCTTTGCTAAGACCCTAATTCCCTGAAGCAAAGCTGAGAAGACAAGATCCCTCCAGAGACCTATAAACCAATCATTTCAGCCCTTCCCTAAGGGACAGTGTAAGGCTGCCTAGCCCTTTCTTTGCTGCTTCCAAAGTCTCCTTCACTGTCCCCAAGGGAAGGGATGAGGCCAATGCCATGCCTGGCACAGGCAGACAACCTAGCTGTGTAACACTGAATGTGTTGCTTAGCCTCTCTGAGCCTTGGTGTCTTCACATCAAGAAAGGAAAGCCAAAGTATATAGTTCACCTCAGGTCAGAGATCCCAGCCAATGCCAGGCAGAACAGGTGGCCCATGGGTATGTTTTTACTGCAGTGAGACGGTCATGATCCATCCTCACACTTCTTGGAGCACTTCTGGAGCTTTGGGTCATACTCCCTGCCACAATAGGATTTTCATTTTAACAGCCTTGTCTCCTCAAAGCTTCCTTCAGTACTATGAAGCTGTTTCATGCTGATTCTTGCCTGTGAGCCATGACACTCTTCAGCCCTACCTTTCAACAATGCAGGCTATCTATAGCATCCCCAGCACTAAGTCCATAAATGCAAGGGTGTTTGTCAGAGCCCTTCATTACCACGTTCTTATGGCCACAGGAGTATAGCACCCACTAGATGCTCTGTGTCTTTTTCTGGCTATACTCTCCCAGTCCATTCTCCCTGCAGATCCTGATCTACCACCCAGCCTTCATCAAGTACGTCTTTGACAGCTGGCTTCAGGGCCACGGGCGGTACCCATCAACTGGCATCCTCTCAGTCATCTTCTCCATTCATGTCTGTGATGAGGTAAGCCAGCCTACCTTCCTGCAGGTTGCAGGGACAAGGGCTACCACTCATGTATCCAGGGTCGTCTAGGGTAGGGGAGAGGACAGAAGACAGTTTCCAACCATGTCTCTCTCTGGGTCTCTGACACATGTCTCACCAGGCATGTGTAAGAGTGGCAACAGAATGATATCATTCTCAAGAGCAGGATTTCTAAAACATTCCAGTGAGGGTGGCTAGGCCCCGCTTCAACTCAAAAATGAAGAAGCAGGCTCTAAACAGCTTAGACAGAGAGTTACCACCCCCATGTTAGGGCCACCCAGGGAACCACACGCTGACCCTCTTCATCAGACTTTCTAGGAAATCAACCAGGCCTATGGGACTTCCACTAACCATCATCTGTGAGATCCAGAGTGGGACTTCAGAGGCACTGTTCCCATCTCTTATCTCCAATCTCACCCAACGATCCCTGCCCCAAGGCAAGTCTGTGCTGTCCATGCTCTGTTGTGCACAACCCTCTCTAGCTCCAATCTATACCCTACCACACAGCTAGATGGTATATCTGAGTCACTCATTTAATGCTCATCTGAATGACTCCTTATTGGTCACCATCTACTCAACTTGGATGTCTGCTGCTTGAAAGAGCCTCCTATCACCTTGGGTCTATGGCCTCTCCTCGGTGCTCTGGGAGCCCTGAATTTAACCCATGTCTCTCTAAGTGACATTCTATCCATGAATGCCATAAGTTGTAAAGGTTGAAACCTGATGGGTAGTGTCCCTAATGTCCCCAGTACCTGCCAGATGCCAACTGAGGAAAGTAGGCCTTGTTAACGCGTTAGCTCCACAATAAGTAGCCAGTGGTGTTTTTCATGTGTGTGCGGGCTCCAGCCTCAGATGTTGGCCTCAAAAGGAAAGTTTTAGAACTTGTCCCCCAACTTCTGTGTTCATGCCTCTTAGCATCCTTTCCAGATGAGGAATTGAGGTTCTGCAATGATTTGATGAATCAAGAGTCAGCTTGGGTGAGGGATGGTTTGCCTACCTTCCACGTCCCTTTTCCCCACCTTCTCTTCAGGACTCCTTGGGAATCCAGTGGAGGCCCTGCCTCCTTCAGGACCACCTACCTGAGGTCATCCCAAGGTGCCTTTTGGCTGGAGTCAAACTTGAGCCTTACTTGGCTTGCTTTGCCTTTCTGAAGAAGGTTTCTCTGAATCATGGATATTTACCATAAAATGTCAGAGACAACCACAGACTACATTTCCTGCTTCCTTCACCCCCTTTACTATGGTCATACTATCTGGGTCTTACCTTGGCTTTACCCCACAGGTGGACTTGTATGGCTTTGGGGCAGACAGCAAAGGAAATTGGCACCATTACTGGGAAAACAACCCATCAGCGGGTGCATTCCGAAAGACAGGGGTTCACGACGGCGACTTCGAGTACAATGTCACAGCTACCCTGGCAGCCATCAACAAAATCCGCATCTTCAAGGGGAGATGATGCTGCGACCAATTAAGGATGGACACAACACAACACACCTCTCAACTTGCAGCCCCAGCATCTCACTGGAGCCAGTCTGTTCCAGAAGCTTCCAGGGCTGAACTTAGGGTGTTCCCAGGCTTTCTGGAAGCCTCCTGCACCCTCATTTTGGTTGCATCTATTTAGCAAAGTTGTCTAACTTTCCCAGGGTATGGAGCAAGTCTCAGGCCCATCTAAGATGGGAGCACTTCTCCACTGCTATCCCCTAGCAGGGGGAAAGTGAGCAGATATTAATGACAATCTAACCTCCAAACAATGACAGTTATTTTGTCTTGTGGGTTAGAGGGTGGGGATGGGGAAAATAAATCCTGAAGATCCCTGTGTTCAAAGGTAGACATTTCCAGGAAGTCATAAAGAGGTTGCCACTGAACTATGGGCCTTGTGCTCAACTCAGACTTAAGCTGGAATGTTTAGGGCAGTCATTTCCAGAGCAGAGCCACAATGGGCTACACCAGCACTGGGGCAAGATACTGTTCTCTTTTGCATGAAGCCTGGTCTGTCACTTGATATGACATCCCCTTTCTTCAAAAAGCTGGGTAAAGCTTCTGACTCCAGAGGTCTTCTGTAGAAACCTGGTCATGTGTTGCTGACAGGAGTGCAGCCCTCGTGACCATTATGTGTGATCCCCCTCCACAGTGATATTGATGGACAGAACAGGTCTGAGTACTTCCACGTGCCTTTGAACTTGAGAAAGAAATGCATGCGTTGGCTGACATGAAGCAAAATCCCCAAATGGAGAAAGGGGACCTCCACCAGCACCACACTTTGCTGCATAGCTCAGAATCTCTTTTCCGATGATACATCATACCACTCAGAGTATACCAGGCATGGGATGTGTGCTCACTTCTAGTTCCTCAGACTGGTGGCTTCAGGACTGCTAACAACCAGCATCCTCCCCTGGGTCCTGAGCCAAGTCTCTAGCAGACACCATCCTGGAGTCCTTTGGGATTACAGTGGGGACATTCTAGGACTACAACTGAAAACTGAAATGCATGTACCTCCTCTCAGTCCTGCTTGCTCTCCTCACCTCCCTCGACAGAAACCCTAATTATTTATTGCTTTGTTAAGTCAGCTGACCCTGTGCACACTCTTCCCCATTGCTGCTCACAGAACTTTTGTTGCTTTGCCTGGCTTGTGGGAGCAGGAACGGAAAGGAAAGGCTCTATGCATCCTGGATGTGTGTGTTGAGACAGCTGCACTGGGGGCTTGCTGGTAGGCAGATCCTATGGCACTGACAATCCTTTGTAGAATTCATGTCACCGCCTTTCTAGTACAACTGCCTTGTTTTCTTCCTCATTGCAGAAGGGAAGCACACAGGCTGGGACCTCTCATCCCACTGCTGACTCTTTGGTGAGGGAATTGAAACAAGGGAAAACAGGCACATGGCAGTAACTGTCACCCCTTTACAGATGTTCGATAAGAAAAACCTCTGTTTCTGTTGAAAGTGTTCCTTAAAGACCACTGCACCTTCATCAAGGCTGAATATGGGAGAGGTATCTTGAGGGTTGGGAGAGCTCCCCCTGCTCAGGTTCCCCTCTGCAAGAAAGAGCTCAGGGGCCACACTCAGCTTTGGGCCATTCACAAGCATCACCAAAGAACAGATAACAAAATTGCCTTTTTCCAGGAGTCTCTCCTGTGAGTGGCTTTGGTGTAGCTTTTGTTCAATTCTCAGGCTCAAAATTCAGGCTTTTAATGAGGGAACAGCATTTTTCACTTTTAAAATCGCTTTGACATAATATTCTTGGCTGAAAAATCTGGACTCCTGTGAGGTCCTTGCTCTGGAGAAGCATTCTCAAAGGTCCGAGTGTGAGGAACTTAGCAGATGTTTGTGAGTCAGAAGGCCAATCCCTAGGACAAGTCAAAATTAGTGGACATCGGCATAGGGGTAGCAGTTCAGGTGTAGCTGGGTTTTGCTGCATGAGAACAAGTGCCTGCAGTGAGAGCGTAGCCATTTCTAGCTGAGTGCTGCTCAGGAAGCTCCTCTGGTCTTCCCTCCCTCTCTGCCTTCCTCTGCCCCTCCCTCTGTCCCTCCTCCAGCCAAGGAGCCAGCATTTCTCCTTCCATAACCCCCATCCTTCCTGTATTTCACTGGCTGAGCAGGGGCTTCTTAACTGAATAAAACAAAGTCAGTTTTGGCCAGAATTAAGTGCATCAATTAGTTTAAGGTGATTGAAGCTTTCTTCAAGAATGGGTGGCTGAGAATAAGAAGGGTCTTTCCCAAAGACACTAGTATGACTGCCGACAAAAGAGTTGGCCTGAGCTTCAGGGAGAGAGCAAAGGGCTGGCTTTCAGGGCACCAGAAGCTGCTAAGTCCAAGAGAATGAGGGGCTGTCTCAAGAGAACCCCAGAATACTAAACTGCAGGTGATGTTTCTTGTATTGGTGGCAGGCTTCCCGGGCCCTCAGGCACTGTTAGGGAAGAGGGAGAAGCAGATCTGTAGCCTTTAGTTCCTGCAAGAGGCAAGCTGGAGAGAAAAATCTGAAGTCTGGTGCCTTTAGGTTGGCTTTTAGGCAGCCAATAAACCACATGGGCAGAGCTAGTGGAACAGACTCAAGAAAGTGATAGACTAGGGAGGCCAGCAACTAGCTAGGGCTGTGAAGGTCTGGAGATTGCTTTAGGGGAAAAGACCATAGAGCACAGGTCATGCCGCAGTGTTCATCATGGCCACATGGGGTCGCTAGCGGCTCGTTGCACCTCCTGGGAATGAGGCCTCAGTGGCTGTTGAGAACCCAGAGGTTGGTTTTAAGGGTGCCCTTCAAAGTAACTCCTGACATGCAGGGTAGGGGAGGCCCTGGGTGCTTCACCAGAGGATACAGTGACGGCTGTATACACTCAGGAGATGACAGCTAGAGCCACGGGTTCCACCAGAGATAGCCAGGTGGCTATGAGGTGAGAAAGACTGGCCCTGTGCTACGTAGCCACCATGGCCTGGCTAGCCAGTTTTGAGATGGCATCAGCCTCTCCCTTGTTTGTCACCCTCTCCTGTGCCCCAGGTGCTACCTAATACCTGTAAGAAACACAGAGGGTGAAGAAAGAAAGCAGAGACCAGCAGAGCAGCGCCCCATGCCTTCAGCCTCAGAATATAGTGACTGCATTATTACCCAAACAGTATGTAGGCAGGCCCATCCTGGAGCTTGCTTCCGCCTGCTGGTTTCCTTCCATTTAGGGAAGGACCCCATCTTTACCTCCCTGACCTCTCTGCTCACTTAGCTTTTACCTTGGTTCCTCCTGCCCAGGGTCAGCCAATGGCACCTGCTTTAACTCCTAACCTGAATCTTGTTCACCAGGTGAGCACGGATGGACATGGGTCTTGCCTGCACCCCCATACCGTGCATAATTACCTAACCCTTTCCTCAGAGCCTGGTAGAGGATCCCTCCTGGACCTCCAGACCCCTGCACAATCACTTTAGCCCTTTCCGAGGTCCCCTTCAGAGCCAAAGTTCTCCAAGCACTTTTCCCCCAAAAGCTTCTCCTTCCCTGTCTCCTGTGCCCCCAGTGTTGCCCACTTAAACTTTGCTTTCTTCTGCCCACATGTCATTATCTTCCTGATCGGTCTGAATGTGTTCCCAATGATGTTAGTGAGTCTGCCTTTCTCAGCCCCTGCTCTGTTTTATTTATTGTTGAATATTTTCAATGATCCGAATCAAAGTGAATAAAAAGAGCTATTTTATTGTTTGGGTGTGTTCGGAGTTCTGCTTTGGTGAAGTTTCTATTCAAGGGGTCTGTTCAGTCCTGAAATGGCTGGATGCGTCATCTCCTAGGATCCCCTGGGAAGTTGTGCTCCCCACTGGGAGGGGGCTCAGGAGACAGAGTGGAGCCATTCCCTGATGTGTGACTGTGGTGAGTTACCTAACCTCCCTGAACCTCTACTCCAGTTCATCTGATGGACTTGACCTTGCCAATCTTCAGAGGGGGCCGAAATCAGAAACAAAACATCCCAGGAGGTGCAAACGGACCCAGAGCCAGTGGCTCTGATGTTGACTGGCTGCGGCCCAGTGTACACAGAGAAGACCGCCACACCCTGGGAGGAACACAGGCCAGGTCTGAATGACACAACCACGCTTGCTTAGATTTTTAAAGAAATATTTCCGGAAGCCTTATGTTGGAACTTTGCCATGCACCACTGTCGTGTGCCTGTGAACCTTCCCTGATGATTGGCACAGCACTTTATAGTTTATATGCCACCTTGCTTGCCCTGGTTGGTCTTCTAACACGGCTCACCACAGGTGGTGAGCAGGAGAAGGCAATGGTGGGCGTAGATTCCTGGTCCATCCTGCTGCCCCACCACTGAATTCACGACACATTCCAAAGCCAGTCCAAGACAACATGTTCAGATGTCTCTACTGACAGATGTGGCCCTAGAGCAGGTCAGGGTTAGAGTTAGCACCGGTAATGGGAATAGCCTGGAACCCAGCACTGGACCAAGGAATTTCAACAAGACCAGGAAGGGTGGCCAGGACCCAGCCCTGTCTGACCTTACCTCACTCCCTGTGTATCCATCCCTGCCTCCTATCTTCAGTGAGGGCTTCACCATGTATCTTCTCCAGGAGGCTTCTTGATCTCCAGAATTCCTTTTCTTCTATCACGTCTGTTTGTTTCTTCACCAGAGGCCACGCTCATTCATTATCAAAATACACAATATACAGACAAACTGCACAATACAGCATACGTACATGAAAACACACAATACACTACATATACACAGTGCACACAGACACAGCACGTATTGTGCACATCACACAAACACTCAGTCAACCCACACCTCACACATAAAACATAAACACACATCGTAACACAACACACACACTGCACATAAACAGGACACCCAACCCACCATGCACAACACACATACATACTTACAAACACACCACATACATGCATCATACCATACCAAAACACCACCTACAACACTCCATCAGAGACCCAGTTCCCTTAGACTAGCTTGTGGTTTCAGATGCACAATGGACAAGCAGCCACAGGGTGGCAGCATGTAGCCATTCCCTGAGGAACCATGCCTGGCTTCCTTCCTTTGTCCCAGGTACATCACCCAGTGCCAGGTCTCAGGCCTGAGTTACTGCAATGTACATTAGCTAAAAAGCACTAAGGTTCTAAAGACATTTCCTCGGGACTTTCCTGTCACCTCCTGCATACAGTGGCCTTAGACAGCATCCAGCCCCCTGGACATCTGACCCGTGAGTGTCTTGGAGAAGTCCAGAGAGCCCTCCAGGCTGCTCCTGTGTTTAATACAAGGTTTTTCAGCATCACTGGATTTTGAGATCATTAGTGCTAGAGCAAGTCCCCTATTGATACACAGGAATAACTGTGTCCTCAGAGGCCTGTCCTGTGCCAAGTGGCAGTGGACTTTAGATACCTAATACACCTGTGCTGGGGGAACTAAGCTGGGGCTGCTGGGGAGGAGTTGGACTCTGCTTCAGCCTCATTTATACACCAAAGGTACCTCTGAGGATCCGGCACAGGCACTTCTACCACCATATGGATTTCTTTCCCCTCATGGACTGCCCAAAGCCTGCCAGAGAGTAAAGTGAATCTTCTTCCATGTGTCATGCTAAATTCCTCCTAGTTCTAGGACATCTCTCAGAGGCTGCTTGTTACTGGTTCTCACACCTAGTGTTTTGCAAACTTTCAGCTTCGGTGCTGCAGACTAAGGTATGAACACACACATACATACATACAGAGAGAGAGCGAGAGAGAGAGCCCGTAATAAAACTCCAATCCAATTCTATGTGGCTCCTTGTGGTATTTGGTGATCAGGCCTTTGGGAGACAATTCAAGTTGAATTGTCTCAATTCAAGACAATTCAAGAGAAAGGGGTTGGGGACAGATTTAATGGTGGGGTTGTGTCCTTATAACAAGAAACAAAGAGACAGTGAATATCAGTGTTCTGCCTTTCTTTTCCCTCCTCCTCTTCATCTCTATCATTCTCCCTTTCTCTCTAACTCCACCATGTAAAATCACAGGCACCTATAAACCAAGACAACCCTCACCAGAACCCACCCTAATTGCAGTTTTCTAGCCTCCAGAACAAAACAATTAAATCTCTGCTGTTGAGACATATAGTAAGTGGGATTGGACCTGTGGTCCCAAGGTTCTCAAGGAAGCCCCACCCTATGCAGCAATTCTACAAAGTGGAGCGTCCTATTCTTCTCTTCCCACCTCATGCTGGCCACTCTCCAGCTGGCCTGACCACTGTGGATAAGGTACTACCATGAAGCTAGACAAACCTTTCAAATGGTCAAGATGAAGCAGAGGACCTTCCATAGCTCCTTGCACTGCTAAGCCTTATGCTCTAGTCTGTAGCAAGAAGAGGCATGCTTATCCTCCTCAGTCAGCTTCTCCATCACCTCAGAGGTGGCCCTGAAGCAGAGTGAAGGATCTGAGTCCCCGCTCTGTGATCGCAGGAGTGGGGCCTAGGCAGGCTGCAGGCCCTGAAGCCCTGAGTCTGGATCACAGCTGCCTCCAGGTAAGGGAGCGATCTGAGGAGGGACATCCATGCAGGGAATAGAAGAAAGAGCTAGAGAGGGCACCAGTCCCCAGGGATGTGTGTGAATGAAGTGGGACATGGAGAACGACAGTGTAAAGGTTTGAGCTGAGTCAGATCACACCGACCCACCTGCAGCTCACCAGCAAAAGGGAACACACACAGCCAGGTGTTGGGGTCAGGCTGCTGAGGCGAAGTGGCTGGGTTGCCTAAGGCAACCCACAAAGACAGGGCGAGAAGCACTCCTACGGGAAAGTGGTGCTTTTCTGGGTGGTGTCATTGGATGATAAAAAGATGAAAAAGTGCAGAGGACAGAGCTGTGCATCCCCCAGACACTGCAGTTGCGTGCCACAGTCAGAGCCAAGCTGTTTCCTCTCAGCTCCTCATCAGCTCAGCACAGGTATACTCCTGGCCAGTGGCAGACCTAACACAAAAGATTTTGGTGTCTGCTTTGAGCTCTCAGATCAGCGTTGCATGAATACTGTTGAAATGGATCTTCTGTGGGCTGAGAGATTCTCAGCCTCAAGCTCTTAGGTCCATCCTCCTCTGGTGTCCTCGTGGCTACCCCTGAACTCTTGAGATATTCTTTCCTCTGTATTAGCTAGTCCAACATTTGGACTAGCTTTATGGAAGCATTGTCCCAAGCAAGGAGCTCAAGTTGGTCTGGGCCTACCTGTAGATGGAGCGTTTCTTCCCCCAAGAGGAAATGTGGTTGGACCAAGGGTATCCATGGGTCCTGGGAGTCAAAGGGCTGCATCTAGAGACAGGACTTCTATAGAGTAAGAGGAATCCCACAGTTTGTACCGCGAACAAATGCAGGCTTAGTATTTGCTTCATGTAACACAAGAACATCAAGGGCAATGGCCAGTGGAGGTGGCTGTGGGCAACACAAGGACTCTGCCATGACAAGGTTGGAAGCACAGTAGGAGGAAGATAACCAGACAACAGTCACACCTATAAAAATAAAGTGTCATTGTTTACAGCCTCTTCATACCCATCAGTTTGACGACGCATAGCACCTTGAAGAAGAGAAGCAAGCTCAGGGAGACTTGGAAGTTGAGTCAGAGGGTGGAGCCAGCAAGCACATCAAAAGTGAGGGCTGGGCACTGTGTCCTGAACACTGAGTATGACGTTTGGGACACGGGGGACAAGGACTCTAGGTGATGTTCCTAGCAGAACTCTAGGCAGGAGCCATACACACTGGTTTTCGGCAGTAAAGCAGGCCCAGCCCATGGCTGCTCAGATCTTTCTGACCTTGCATTAGAACACCAGTGGTGGCGGTCACCAGAGGGTGCAACAGAGCCACCTTTGTCAGGATTGCATCTGCTGAGTTTAGCTTTTGAAATCCACAGGAGAAAAGGCCTGGGAACAAATTCAGACCTTCAAAGGACTTTGCCTTACACGTGAGCAAGCCAAACACCTTTCAGATAAGATCACTATCTCTGTCACTAAACTAAGTAAACTAGTCAAGAAAATAGGTCTGGGCCCAGTAGGAGAAAAGCCACCTAGCCCATGTGAACAAGGTAAGTATTTTGTGGTATCCTTTTTCCACGGGTCCCTGAAACCTAAGTTCACTGGGACCACCGGACATGGAATTTTTTCTTGACTCTCCATTATTTCTGAACTGTATGCCTATGAGATAGCCTGACCTCTCTGAACCTTGGTTTATTAATCTGTAAAAGGGTATTATTACATGGCATGGTAGACATGAAGCAATGTGCCAGCCATTTTCTGAGGTTTTCTATGTGTTTAACATTTATCATGTTTCTCCCTGAATTCTCCCAAGAGATTGGGATGGCAGTGATATCCTCACAGAGTGCCCAAGATGGTAATGACATTTGCCTGTGGTCACACTGTTCATAACTACTCAGCCAAGAAAAAAGAACCAGAGCTTATTATGTATCTGTCAGGCTGTGACAGGCTAATGCTGGGAAAACAAATAAGCTCCAAGTCCCACTAACTTAGAACAACAAGGCTAATTTCTTCTTGGGGCAGTTTCAGGGGTTTTGTGTCTTCCCCCATGTGTTGACCCAACCTGCCCTGTATATTTTTTCTCATGAAAGACATTACCAACTTCACTTTCAGCACATAGACCTCAAGGTCACTGCACAAGAAGCTGGTGATGGCTCATAAATTCTCAAATGTCTCCAGTTAGATCTGATACCCATCACTTCCATGCTAGGTCCACTGACTAGCATGAGCCTCGTTGCCCAAACAAAACCATAAAGGGGAAATGAATGGTGAGGTAGAACTCCTAGAGTCCTTGAGGGCAACTGACCACCTCTGCCAAACTCAGAGATCCTGTTCTAGACTTAGAGCCCATTAGTGACAACTTGGCAGGTCTGCTCTGGTCACCCTGGGTTAAACCTTAAGGGGTGCAGGCAGCAGGCTCGGCCCTAGAGAGGTGTCCCAGAGGACAGGAGGCCCAGCACCAGAGAATGGAGATGGAGGCTGCTCACCCCAGCTGCTGTTGTGTGCAAGCCAAGGCAGAGGGCCCTTTATGGAGATGGTGAATGGTACCTTGAGCATCAGGGAGAAAACAATGGAAAGACAATGGATAGAAGTCCATTCTCAAGGACTTCAGGGTGGCTGCTTCCATGTGCTCACTCCAGTGTTTTAGTTCCCAAAGTATATACTAGATGGCTTGAACAAGATCTTTGTATCTCAAGATTCCATCCACCCTATCATTCCATTCTCAGAGGTCCTTTCTTGAAAGGCAGAGACACTAGAGGTGATTTTCCTTCGGAAAGCCCAGCATCTAGCAAAGTACTAGGCACCCAGTAAGCAGGTGAGTCAGAATCATGTTGACTGACACATAATATTCTGTTTAGATAAGATGAACACTAGCCTATTGAGAGCTTAAACATTCCACCCAGATTTTAGGCTGTCCCTCACCTGCTTCTCACATGACCCATGGCATGCAGGCTCACTGACATACACATTTTACAGATTTAGCATTACACATTTAGCATTCCAAGAGGTGAGCCACTCAGCCCAGAGGCACAAGCTCAGCAGTGGAGGACCGCAGTGGGAACCAGAGCACTCAGGCTCACTGTCCTTATCCCACCACTATACCCTGGAATAGCCATCCGGTACACACACCATCAAGGTCACCTGAAACTGTGTGGACCAAATCACCAAACTCCCAGAGGTGAAGCTGGGATGAATGTGGTGTAAGATTGTGCAAATGGTGAGAACTGTTCTGCCCTCAAGGCCAGGGGAACTGATCTCTGAGCAGCCTTGCTTCACACAGAGTCATCTTAGAGGGGAGCCGCTGGCCTGGCACATCACCAGAGAGACAGTCAGGCAGGGAAGGCTGGGGCCTCTAAGAGTTTCATTTTGCAGAAACAGACTGGGTGGGAGGTGGTGTGCAGAGGGGATTGTGTAGCCCATGGAAGGGCAGGTACACTGAGCAGGGTGCTGGGAGACACCATCAGACTTCACCAGAGGGTAGAAATGCGGAAAAGTACCTTCCCTACTGAAGGGCCAGAAGCCCTCTCCTACTTCCTATGGCTTGCCTCTGTCCTTGTCTACATCCTTCTAGGACACGTGGCAGGTCCCTCATCTCCCAACACCACATTCATGTACCTGGACTGCCAACCCCACCCCCCTACCTTGTGCTACTTCTCATAAACTAGCAACACTCCTCTTGACCTCTGGAGACAAACTCTCCTGACTTAGGGCTCCATATTCTTCTTCTGCCTTCTGAGACGTCCTGGCATGTTTAATGGCTCTTCATCTCCACAGACCCTAACCACACACCTTGCCTTCCCTTCCTCCTCTGCCCCTGTTCTTCTGTGGTTCTACATTACAGGACAGGTGTGCCCAGATCTCGAAGTAGAGACCTGAGAAGTCTCATCATGTCACCTCTTCCCTACAGCTATCCAGTATCAGCCTGGGCCCTTCCACTTCTAAAAGTGACATTGCTCATAACCACATTCTCCACAGCACTGTCCCCTCAGCATACGTACAGAATATTTTTATCTTCTAGTCAGATAATATCAAAATGAACTCATCATCAATTCTTCTCTCTGCTACCTGTCTCATCACTCACCCATTCAATCTGCATGTTGTATATAAACAGCTCGGCCTGAAACCTAAGCCAGCACATGTCCCGTCATCTATTGCCACAGCTATGCCGCATACCATCTTCTCATTGACCAGGATTCAACTCTCTTGCACTTGGCTCTTGTCTACACAGGATCCATCACTTCTCTGCTTTCTCTCACATCTCTTGACCAGACACACATATGGGATGGCAGGAGTTCTACAGGAAAAGACTTACTCCCAAGTCAGTGCACATTTGAGATCTGGTTCCTATCATGTCCTCTAACACCTGGTGAAGAAGATCAAAAACAACCTCAGATTCTTTGATAGTCTCCCTATTGAGTTTCCCCTTCCCATGAATCAGGACAAGCTGGTAACTCCTTCAGCCATTAGAAATGCTATGTAAATCAGCTCTTCAAATGTGGAAGCTTCGAATTCTTGGTTCCATAACTTTCAGACACATCACACAAATGAAAGCAACACATCCTGAAGAGACTGTGGCATAAACAGGAACCCTGGGTAAAAAACAACTCAGCACCTACATGAAAATAGTTGGGAGGGTATTCTGTACCCCAAAAGAGATGCTCCAGTTTGTATCATGTGGAACAGAGAAGAGCCCTCCCCACCCAGACCTGCTTCAAGTATAGGTTTGTGAGCTGGGAATTGCTGCTTTAAGCCCTATATTTTGGGGTAATATTCTACATAGCAATGAAAAACCAAAAGAGATGGCTAAACTCAAAGTGTGAGAAAGAACCCTCCTCCCACCATGAGTCGCAGCAGGGTGCACAGGAAATGGAGCCCTGTCACAAGTCCCTCAGAGAATCATGGTGACGTTCTAGCTCCAAGCTTACACCTTCACTGTTTTTCACAGCAAGCCAAGAGCAAGCCACAGCAAGTGCAGTGTTGGTGAGAATGTGAACCAGTAGAGCTGCTGTGGAAAACAGTGTGCAGATTCTTCAAAACAACTAAAAATAGCACTTCCGTGTGATCCAGCTCTTCCTATTCTGAGTCTGCACCCCGTGTTCACCTCAACACTGCTCACAGTCAAGAGATGGAATCAACATTAGTGACCCTACCCACCTATGAGTGGGTGAGGAGGCAGGAACACAACACACAAAAATTCCGTCAGCCTCCAAAAATAAAAGGAAATCCTGTGAGCCTGGCATGACGAACCTTAAGGATACCATATTCAATGGAATGAGTCAGGAGGACAGATGATGCATGACCTCACCTAGGTATGGAATCTGAAGAAGTCAAAGGGTAGCAGAGGCAGAGGGTAGGGTGGCGGCTATTAGAAGTTGGCGAGGCACTTGGCTGCTGCCTGTCAAAGGATATAAAGTTTTATTTGAATGGGAGTCGTAATTCCAAGAGACCTGGTTTGTCACCTGTCATAACCACCATGTAACGTATCCTCAAAAAATTGCCATGTTGGCTTTAAGTGATGAATGGAGCCAGGTTAGGTCAGAGAAGAGTGACCAGGTAGATAGAAAACCCTGCCACTCTGTTTCTGCCACTTTGAGGGAAGAATGGCCAAATCTCCAGATTAAATGGAAAACCATGAGTAAAGTTCTTCAGATATCCTGCTAGCGTGTCCTAAATAAAGACCAGAGGTGAGGTGACAGAAGATGCCAACAATCCTCGTCATCGCTTCTGAATAATTTCTTACTAGCAATAAAAATAAATTGTGTGTGTGTTAGTGTGTGTGTGTGTTTACCCATGATCCTCCATAAGAGAAGTCAGAGACCATGCAATTGCTGCTGCTCACATGTGGAGGCCAAGGGACAACTTTGAGGAGTTAGTTCTCTCCTTCCATCCTGAGGTACATCAATTTAGCTCAGGTCGACAGGCTTGTATCAAGTATGTCTTCTCACTGAACCATCCTGCCAGTCCCCAAAATAAACCCTTTAAAAGATCTACAGGATGGGAGAGAATGACATCCCCTTCAAAAGGTCCGGTCCCCAGAATACATAAAGAGCTCTTACAACTTAACAACAAAAATCAAGCAATACAATTTCAAAGTAGAGAGAATGAGCTAGGGAGATGGCTCTGTGGGTAAACTGCTCTCTCTGCATGAAAGAATCCCTAACAGAACACGTCTAATGAAGTAGCCTGTCTCTTTTGATTGCTGGTCCTCTTCTGTAGGAGATGGAGGGAGAAGAGTCCTGGGAAGTTTGCAGGCCAGCTAGCCTGCCATACACAGTGTGGTGGTGCACAGCAGGACACCTTGTCTCAAGCAATGTGAAAGGTGAGACCCAACACTGGGCGTTTTCCACATCCTTTGTGAAATAGGTGCCTGCATTCACAACAAGAGTGCAACACACACAGAAATAAATAAAAAGTGAAGGAGTTACTTGAGTAGGTGATTCTCCAAAGGAGACATACAAATGAGCAATAAATACAAGAAAAGATCCTCGAGAGCACTCATGGCCACTAGGAGAAGGCAAGTCTACAACAACCCTGAGGAGATAGACACTCCACACTCCCCAGCCACCATGGCTGGAGTCAGCACAATCAGTGGAAAATTACTAGTGCCGATGAGGAGGTGGGTACGCTGGCATACCTGGGCCTTGCTGCCAGGATGAAAATGGCACTGCTGCTGTGGAAAATAGTTGGGCAGATCCTCAAAAGAGTTAAGCCAAGTTAGCGCGTGACCCAGTGATTCTGTTTCTAGACATGCATTGCAGATAGTTGCAAGCAGGTTCACAAATACACCCACAGCAGCCATACTCCTGACAAGTGAAATGTGGGAACAACCCCCAAATCCATCAGCAGGAGAATGGAGGGGGTGGGAAGGATGCCATTTTACTCAGTCACAGAAGTTGCTCAGTCTTACACTCGGTGTGGACAATCACCAAAACCCTGGTGCTGAGGGACAGAAACCATAGCCAGTGGCCTGTTCTATGATTCCCTAGTGTCCAAAATCTGTAAATTGACACAAACCAAATGACAGAACAAGGGTTGGTGATATAGTTCAATTGGTAGAATGCTTGCTTAGCAAGCACAAAGCTGTAGGTTGGATCTCCAGTGTTGTATAAAGCCAGGCATAGTGAAACCTACTTGTAACCAGGAGCTTGGGAGATGGAAGCAGAAGAATCAAGGTCATCCTTGCAAGAAAGCAAGTTTGAGACCAGCCTGGACTATATGAAACCCTGTCTCCCCTCCAACCGCCCCCCCCCCCCAAAAAAAAAACCACAAAACAGTGGTTTCCAGGGGCTGAAAGTAAGCAGGGGTAGTATGTTGGGGGATATGGCAAAGAGCTGCTTAATGGGTACAGGGTTTTATTTTGAGTGGATGATGATTCTGTGTGGATATGTTTATAACTAGGTAGAAGTGGCAATACTAGTACTGATCAGGATTATATTTCCAAGTGGCTGATTGTGTGCTATGGAAATTTCAGCTAGATTTTTAAAGCAATAATGTAACAAATGATGACATCTCCAAGTTTCCTTGTTTGATAAGATGCTTTCCATCAGAGGCAGCATGCTGATCCTTCTCCAAGAGTGTGGAAATGAAGGAAGGTGCTGGGAGGCTAACAGTTTTGTTGAGTCTCACAGGGTCTCTGCAGTGGTAGAAGGATTAGACTCAGACTCCCTAGATTCCCCTCTCTAGGGGAGAACCTGTGGCCAACAGCACCGTTTCTTGGCCCATAGTGGGCAAGCAGAGGGCACCTGAATCTCAAGTCAAGGCTTATGTTCTGTGAGTTGGATTCCTTCTAAGCCCCAGCTGTAGAGTCCAGGCTACGAATCCTGAGCAGCAGGCCTTAGCGATGGAAGAGGAGTGAAAGTCAGATCCAGGAAACTCTCTGAGGAAGAGAAGCTGAACCCTCCCTCTGCCTGTTGGCCTGTAGAGCCTTCGTGTGAGCTTCTGAGGAACTCAGAGCCTGTGGAAGTCTTCCAAAAATAGAGCTGCGATTGCAAGGCACGTCCTGGAAACGGACTTCCTGGTACATACGCCAGCCTCCCTTTGTCAGCCAAACTTGCTGAATAAAGGTGGAAAGTATGGGGTGTAACGCCACTTGGAGCCACTGTGGTCTGCACAGCAGACACACCGATGTCCTAATGCTTGTAGGCATAGCTGATGGCTGGTGTCCTAGAAATCTAGCACTGAGCAAAATCCTCGCCCATGTGCTCAAGACTAAGTGCAAGCCGAAGTAAAAAAAGCTGCCCATTCCACAGCGCCTGTCCTTCAGCCCAGCAGAACTGTATTGCTGTGTCTCTTGAGGACAAATGTCCTTCTGTGCTCTCCATCCTCAACAGGAGGATCAGTCACCCTGACCCATTCCTTCCAGGTTTCCAGAGCCCCTTGTATGACCACTAGCCTTAAGAAAACTGCTCCACCCCACCCACCCCCCAAGTTCTCAGAGTCATATTTGTATTCTTTGTCTGTGCTAGGAACCCTCTGCAGGCCCTAGTATAGTGCCTGGCATCTCGGAGGTGTTCAACAAGAGCTGTTTAAATGGAGAGAGGCATAAATTTTTAGAAGTTAGATAGGTATATGTGCAGATGAGAAGAAGCATCGGTGCCCAAAACAACGACAAAGGGTGTCATCCTCAACTCACTAGGAAGCTATAAGACCACTCCAGGATCTCATCTGGAGATTAAGGGGTCTATTATTCTGTAACAGCTTTATGTTGCTGCTATAAAATGCCTGCAATCAACGGTTTTAATCAGGAACAAAGATTTATTTCAGCTCGTAGTTTTTCAGAGGTTTCAATTTATTGCACTGGAACTGTGGCAAGACAGAACATTGTACTTTTTGGGGGGTTGGTGAAACCAATCACCTTGTGTTTCCTAAAACAAAGTGAGAGGAGGAGGGTCTGAGGAACAGGGTGAGTTCAAAACACCTGCTTCAACAGCATATCACCAATGACTTAACTCCTCTAAAAAAAGAAAAAGTCTTCTAAAACAATCTTTATTATTATTTTATTATTAGTGTTTTGCCTACATTTATGTCCTTACACCACATATGTGTCTTGTGCCCATAGAGGCTAGAAAAGGAGATTAAATACCCTGGAACTGGAATTACAAATGGTTGTGAGCTGCCATGTGGGTTCTGGGAACTGAACGTGGGTCTCTAGAAAGCAGCCAGGGAACTTAACTGCTGAGCCCTCTCTCCAGTTCTACCAACCCCCAATAAAACTACAAGCTATTGGACCTATGATTGCATGGCTGGTTCTAACATACAGCACAGTTTCTGATGGGCTTTCCAGTTCTGATTAGTATGTTTCTGGAGCCTATGCCTTAAGCGGAATGGAGAGAAAGGCCATAGCCAGTGGCTGAGGTCAGAGGGGAGTTTGAGACAGAGACCTCCTACAGAATGTGCTCTTGATGTTGTTGCCTAGAACAAAAAAGTTCTTTGTGCTGGACCAAAGTGTACTGAGGAATTTTGCAAAGTATTCCAAGTTCTGAGTTTTCCTGTGTACTTCAGGGTCTGTAATCCAAGTTATTTCCTTTGATTATGGACCCATTCCAAAGAGGAGAGGCCACAAGTTCCTCACTCGGAAGGTGTAGACAGTGACTGTATCCAAGGGCTCACAGCAAACAACCCTGATAGCCTTTGGAGGACTCTGAGAGCGTGAAGGTCTCTGTTCAATGCAAAACAGACCTGGAAGGAATTTGGCAAGCTAGGATGCCAGGACCTCTGTGTGGACTGCTTAGCTAACCACAGGGCAGAGCAGGGTGGGTCCTGAGGGTGGGAGACAGAGGTCAGATTTATTTGGAAGGAGGTAGATGGGGTTGGGAGCTCTGGAATGCAGCATCCTGCAAGACTGGATGCTACAAGATTGAGGGCATCAGGCCAGAGGAACAGCAAGCTGCAGGCTGCAACAGACTGAGGAGTGGAGGGCAGCTGGTACCCAAGGAAAGAAGGACTCTTTCCTTTTGGCTTGCTCACTCCTGTTCTCCCAGCTACCCTATCCAAAATCAGCTTTAAGCAAAGTAACCTCTCCTACTGGAGATCAACCATCCTTCCTAGTAGGCTCACAGCAAATGCATCTTGCTAACCTCTCTGGGGCTGTGCCTCATGCCATTCCACTATCTCATCTTGCCCTCACTGCACTCCTCAGCTCAGCACTCTGTGCCTGCTCTCCATCCAGTCCTTGACCTCTCTGCTCTGTTTCTAAGGCTGTTCCTGCATCTTCGGCAATTCTGCCTCCTCCATGGCTGATGGACATGGCAACTCTCCTGCCAGTAAGAACCGGTCCCTTCTGTCCTTTGTCTGCCCAGCTCATAATGGTAACTGAATAAACATTCACTACAACATTCTTTCCTTGTGACATGATATAGAACCTTCAGCTTTGCGTCCTGGAGACCCAGTGCCTAACCCTGCATGTAGGCAGTTTCATAATGTATAAAATAAGGATCAATACTCTAAGGATATAGACTGTATTCCTGGCACTGGCAAGATCCCTGGATCCCTATAGATGGATCCATCAACCTTTCTCATCAGCAGGCAGGGGAGTTTTAGATAGTGACCTCTGTCTAAAACTGCCAGTCTACCACCTAGACAAGTCTTACACAGACTTGTGTAAGAGTCTGGCTGAATTTGGTGAACCTGACTGTGATTTGAACACCGTCATCACCGTGAGAGTTATCCTTGTAATGTCAGCTCCATTGCTTGTCCAGTGTCCAAAGCTAGTAACTGAGCGAGGATTCAAACTGGACATCTGACTCTAGTTCTAGCTTTACTGGACTGCCTGATATTTCCTAAAACATGCATAACAACTAACTCATGCCTATTGAGAATCATGAGAGAAGAATTTGTGAGTTTGATGTTTCTATGAAGAGTAGGAATGAAAGGCCATTTCTGGTGCACTGCTAGATAAAAGTATGTGGTCTGGGATTATGATAGCATAATTTCTAGACCCTCCTTGTGTGGCAAATGGTGTTGCCAGTGGATCCCCGTTTTCTGCTTATCCTCCCACCTGTTGCCATGCTGCTGGCAAAAGAAAGGTTAGTCCTAACCCTACTTCTTTCCACACTTCACTGCAAACTTTTTTAATCTCTCAGCGTCAAAGTCCTGATGAATGTGAAGAAGAATTTGAAATAATGTGTTAAGATTGCTTATTTCAGTGTTGCAAACACCATGAGGGCTGAAGAAGTGGTTTAGACATCTAATATAATAGTTTTTATTACTATAATAAAATTTAGAGTGTAGAGATTGGTGCCTTTGTTGTGCCTGGCTGGTCCCACAGGAGTCACTTCTACAAATTACATTTCCAAGGATTCCTTGCCAGGGGCTCCTGCTGGGATCAGCCGCAAGGCAGCAAGAAGAGCAAGAAGCTAGACTGGGCTCTGAGTTATGCTCCAGTTGCGAGCCCAGACAACATCTCCGTAATAGCTATGGGTAGCGCTTCCTTCATCCCAGCTTTTGCTAGGCAATGCCTGCCTGGATCACCTGACAGGACAGCCTTGGCCGCTGAACTCAGGCACCACCCATCCTGCAAACCAGGGAAGGAAGCTCCCTGCAGCTCTAACCTCTGGTTTCCCAGTAGGTCCCCAGAGTAGAGTTACCAAAATTAGCAAATGAAAATACAGGAAGCCCTGTTATGGTTACATTTGCATTGAGAGAAATAGCAAATCCCAAATCATATTTATTATAATCATTCTCAAATTTGCATGGGACATACCTTTCTGGAGTGTTGGGGGGAGAGGCATCTTTGTCTGAAAAACCAACTAAACTAGCTACCTGGTTTTATCTGGCAACATTGCACATAAGGCTTCTCAGAGCCTCCTGCGAGTTGTACCTGCTCTTCTGTGTTGCATTTCCTACTAAGCTCTCCTGTGACTGAATCATGTGAGACAGACTTGTGGTCAGTGTGAGCCAGTGGTGTATTTCTGCAGTCCCAACATTGATCTTTCCTTCACCCTGCTCTCTTCTACTCACCCTTCTGCCCCACAGTGTCAAAGAAAAGTAGAAATTAAAAAACCAACAGTAATTGAGTGTCCCTGTGTCTGTTCCAAGGACTCAAAACCTTGGCAGAGGAAAAAAAAAAAAAAAAAAAAAAAAAAAAAAGTCTTTGCTATTTTAATTGCTGGCATCAAAGGCGCCCCTGGGAGGGTTTTGTTTAGGAAAACATCTTGGTAAGTCACCCTGAGGCAGTATGTGAGACTGGTAGGCAAGAACCCAGAGAACAAAAGAAGTGACCACACAGCTTTGCTTAAGAAAAGTAGTGGTCATTCTGCCTGTGGAGACCTGGGGAAGGGACCTCTTGGTTTCCGTTTTACTGTAAAGAGCTAGTGACGTCAAAGGACGATTTCATTTTGCTCACAAATTCTGTGGGTCAGGAAGTAGGACAGAGCCCGGCAGGGATGCCCCATGATGTCTGGGGCCTCAGCCTATTTATGAGCCAAGTCATTCATCAAACTGTGTCTTCACTCACCCTTTCACAGACAGAGCTTTGGCTGGAGTTTGTGACCAGAACATCTATCAGGGAGTGTCATGTGGTCAGAACTTCCGCACAATATTACAGCCAGAGCTGGGCTCTGACATGTCAGTTCAGGTTTCCAAAACAAAGTGTTTTGGTCTGTTTATGTCACCATAACAGAATACCTAAAACTAGAGCTTTTTTTTTTTCTTCTAGAGCATTTTAAAAAGCAGATTCAAGCCAGCAAGATAGCTCAGCAAGTAAAGGGCTCTTGCTGCCAAGCCTGTGTTCAATTCCCAGAACCCACAAGATGGAAGGGGGAAAGAACTGACTTCTACAAAATCTCTCTGTCTCTATCTTTGTCTCTCTCTGCCTCTCTCTCTCTCTCTCTCGTTCTCTCTCTCACACACACACACACATACACACAGAATAGACAGACGGATAGATAGATAGATAGATAGATAGATAGATAGATAGATAGATAGATAGATAAATGATAGATAAAATAATTAATTAGAAATTTGTCTCTTACCATCCTGGGAAGAGACTGGAAACCCAAAAGTTAAGAGCTCAAATCTGGTTAGATCTGGTGAGAATCTTCCTAATATTTCATGCCATGGCCAGAGGCAGAAAAGCAGAGAACATGAAAGAAAGAAAGGAGGACACTATGGAGGGAAAGGGGAAGGTGGTGGAGGAGGGAAAGGAAAGAGCCAAACTCATCCCTTTATCAGGAGAAAATAAGTAAACCACCCTTTCAGCATAGCTTCAGCTACTCACAAGGGCAGCCCTTGCCTCTTTGTACTGTCACACTGCAGCCTAAGTTTCCAACACACACATCTTGGAGGACACACTGAAGCCCTAGCAACAGCAATTCAGTAGATAAGGGAGAAGCTGCTATGCCCTAGAGGCCATGGGTAGCCCCTTCTTCCTTTAGCTCATCTATGTGGAGCAGCCACAGGTTTGGTCAGGGTCATGGGAATGAGACAAAGAAGAGGGTGGCAGGATCATGCTGTAGAAGAGTGTGCAGGATGGGAAACAGGGCTCCATTTCATCTTGAAAGAAACTATAGTTGGTATCAAGGGGTCGGAAGGGAGGCCAAAGAGGAAAAGAAAGAACAGAAAAGTAGCCTGCAGGAAGAACAATACTGGAATGAAATGGCAGTAAAAACACCTAGGCCAGTGGGAGAGTGAAGGGAAACAGCCCTGGGAGCTGAAAACTGGTTGTTGATTTCATTTGGCAGCTCTAGGCATTGCTATGGGGTGAACACACTTTCCTAAACTTGAATTAAATATCCTGTACACAAAGGCCTCAGGAAGGTGTGTGTGTGTGTGTGAGTGTGTGTGTGTGTGTGTTGTGACACAGTATGTGTGTAACAGAAAAGGATGAAGATGCATGTGTGACTTATTGTAACGTGAAGACAGAATAATAGGAAGGAAATGAGAATGGTAGACCTCTGAGACCTTTAGCCCCAATATGCAACCCGATTTGTAGAGCTGAGAATCTGTTGGGGATGGGGAAGGGAGGAGGTTGGACATCCACAAAGCTTGGAAAGGGAAGTTGGGCCATTGGCATTGCTTGTTGACTCAGCAAATTTGGAGACCATTTTTGTCTCCAGACCAGAAACCATGCTTTGTGCTGACTAACAAGACCACGACAAACAAGCTCTTTCCTCCTTAATTTGTGTTGTACTTCATTAGAAAAAAACAGTGAACAAGCCAAGAGTAAAAGCACCAGACAACCAAAAACTGGATGTTTGGGAAATGGGCAATCTTACAGGGCTACATATCAGAGGGAGGTCTTCCTTTGGTTTGAAGTTTCAGGCTTTACCATCTTATGACTTCTCCTCTGGTAGGAAGTCCATAGTCTCCCCTGATGCTTGGCACCTTGTTTGTCTAGGATGAGCTGGAAAGATCATAGAGTTATGAACTAAGACTAAAGATAGGCAGCATTATATGCTGGGGGCCAAAGAAGTCCCATGCCATAGCCCACTAAACACATATCTTGGATATGGAGCCAGCCAAGTTGAGGGGGGAAAAAAGGACATAATACATACAGGAAGGAAATTGAGAAGAAATGGAGACAGAGAACCAATGGAAAAAGTAACTCCTACTGAGGCCAAGGAGGAGGAGGGGAGCTTGGATGAAAAAGTGAAGGATGATTAGTAGTCAGCTGCTCCAGTGGCTGGGGCAGAGTGCTCTGGGCAGGATAGAAAGGAAATACATATTCCAGAGTAGAGATTACATTTAGCGTATTTGAGAAACAGAAACTAGGCAAGTGTATCTGCTGCCTGACAAGCAAGAATGCATGAGCTAGTGTGGGATTAGAGAGGGCCTGCCATCATGCAGCATACATCCTTGCAGGGGAGATTCTGGCTCTTAAATGGATGTGTTCCAGGAACCTGCTGAAAGATCTACTGTGAGGGGGTGACAAGGACCAGAATCTGAGCTGTTTCAAAAAACTTCAGCTTAATTCAAGGGAGCAAAAAGACCATTCTTGGTGTTTAAGTTACCCAACCAACATTTCAGGCTGCTCTCATGAAAATCATAGAGATGGGACTTTTGTGTCCATGAAGAAACATGGAGGTGGCAGCAGTTTACCTGATGTGCTTTATGGCCTGGTCTTGGTCAAGTCTGATTACCAACACAAACCAAGGTGGGGGCCCAGGCTCACCAGAATCCTAATGTGGGAAGTAGCCATAGGAGCTAAAGCCTTATAGCTCTATATCAGAAAGGTTCAGCATTCTCCCATAATAATGTCACCAGCTGGGAACCAAGTATTCAGAGAGATATTTTACACTTAAACTATAACCACATCCAATCATCAACCAAGACAGTATCTCTGGAACATTGTGTCCCTGAGGGTTCATGGTCCTCAGAGATCATCTTTCTTCCTCCTTTTTTTTTTGTTGTTGTTGATGTTTTGTTGTTGTTGTTGTTGTTTTGCTTTGTTTTTTTTTGTTGTTGTTGTTTTTGTTTCCAGCACAAAAGCTGTTCTTGAACATTTTGAGAAGTAAAGATTTTCTTAGATCTGTACTAAGGATGCCCAAGAATGTTTAAGTTTGATTCAACCTAAGGGGCAGAGTACAAGTTCAAGGTGAAACCCTAGGCCCAGTGAAGAGGAGATGACAAAGTTTGCATATGTCTTCAGAAGGATGAGTAATGTCTGTGTCTCCACAATGGGCCTCATGGAGTCCAGGAAGGCAGGTCTCAAGGGACAGCTCCTCTGGGCCTTGAAGATTATAAGAGAGTCCAGGAGCTGCCAACGTCCAAAGGCAATGTCTAGTTTCCTGATGACCAGGAGCCATAGAACAAGGGCAGCCTCTGACCTTTGGCTACGTTGGCAAGGCATGGACCCTAGCCTCCTCCATGCTGCTAGGCAGCTGGCAGGTTGCTGTAAGGCTGGTTAATGAGTAAGGCTCTCGTTTGTCTGGTTTGGCCTTTGAGTGACTCACCACCCCTTAGTCTATTTATGAGGGTTTGAGATATCAGTGTTTCATAAAGTGTAATGAATAACCAGGGTCCCGAGGCTTCCACCTGCCTTTTGTAAATTCAGCTGATGGGCCCCAATTCCCTGGGCTTTTTGGGCTGGGGGTGTATCTAAGCTGCCTGAGAACACACAGTCTCTTCCTGACAGAGAAGCCCTGATTCTGAGCCAGCAGGCCATGGGCCCAGCCCCCATTTTCTTTACTAGCTTTGGGGCCACTATCAAATGGCCTCTAAGAGTCCCAGAATCCATCTGGAGGGATATACTCATGTCTTCTCAGGGAAAAGTATTCAACAGGAGGGTGTGAAAGATGTGTTAGAATGGGAAAAAAAAAATACATGAGATAATTTGGAAACCATCTTAGTATCCAAAAGTGGATATCCACTTGTATAATTTCAGGGGCATCCATGCAGGTGACCCAGAAATCCAGAGCCTCTAAAGAAGAGAGGGTGAGGGATGCCGTTAAAGTAACAGGTCAAGCTAACTTGGAACAGGTTCATGACTGAGCTTGTGCCCTGGCTGATGGCTATAGCCCTAGGGATTTCTAGAACAATGTCCTTGGTGGCTGGTTCAGCCAGGGCTGGGTTGTCTTCCACTGACATAAAGCTTTCTGCTGTCTTCTTCTCCATCCTCAACATGCAACACAAGCTGACTGCACACCCTTTGGGTTCATTTCACCAAAAAAAAAAAAAAAAAAAAAAAAGTACTTTGGGCCAGCAAGATGGCCCAGCTGGTAAAGGTACTAGATGCCAAAACTGACAATCTGAATTTAGTCCCCAGAATCCACATGGTAGAAGGAGAGAACTAACTAACTCTCACAAGTTGCCCTCTGACTTCTACATATGAACCATGACATAGGCATATATACAGACACACACACACACACACACACACACACACACACACACACACATACACCATTCCTCTGATCTGTGAGTTCATAGCTAGCCCAGGCTACAGCACTAAACCTTGTCTCAAGAAAAAAAAAATTCTTAAATATGACATATATTCAGGTGTGATGATACATGCCTTTATTCCCAAGACTTGGGAAGTAGAGACAGGCAGAGGTCAAGGCCAGTCTGGTCTTCAGAGTAAGATCCAGGACAGCCAGAGTTATATAGAGAAGCCCTGTCTTGAAAAAAGAAAAAAGAAAAAAACACATAAACTAACGTGTTATTTTAGACAACACAGATAATTATATGTTAGAAAATTACAAACTATACCTCAGCCTTAAAAACAACTGTGCCGAGTATTCTGGAGCATTCTTTGGGAAGTGTGTGTGTGAGAGTGTGTGTGTGTGAGTGTGTGTGTGAGTGTGTGTGTATGTGCACGTGCTCAAGCTCACATGCACGCACGCACGTACGCACACACGAATCCTTGCTGAATCACAGTCTTTCATGTTTGCCTCCCGCTTCCTGACATCCTGTATTTAAACATCATGAAACTTTCTGCTCACAGCCCATTTAGTATACCGGCATACAGAATTACCAAAATTCATTAGTATGATCTCCTGCCATTTGCTTTTATATGGTTTCTTAATTTTTATTCATTAAAAAAAAAATCCTATAATGATAAATTTTTTTCAATGAAAGTCATGATCCAAATGGCTGCTTCAGTTTTGTTGGGTGTATTTGCTTATTTGTTTTCTTCCCTGGAGTGTAGGGAATGGAGCAGAAAGAAGACAGCTTTAGAGGAATACATAAGCCTAAACCGACATTTAGATAATGTGTCTCAGGACCTTCAAGAACAGTGCCTATCAGTAAGCTTCATAGCTGCAAGGATTTGGTGTGTCGCTTTCCCTCTTCTCTTGGGAGCCTGTTGCCTCCTTCTGGGGGACTTTGTACCCTCTAGAGCCAAGGGTGCAGACCTCCACTGAGTGCTGACTCTGGAGTTGCCTTGGCAGTCATGCCTGGACGCCTGCCCCTAGCTCTTGAACAGCCTCTCCCCACCTCCCCACCCCATTTGCTGTCCTGGAGGAGACCAGAGCACACAACAGAGTTCTGCTTGGCAGCATGAACAGACAGATTCCAGGAGAATCTGGCACAACACAAAGACTTCTGGGAAAGCCACAGCCCACCTGTCTGGTGCCGGAGGCTGACTTGGCATCCTAGTGATGGCCCGATGATGAGCCTCTTCTCAGTGGGAGGTCAGGGCTGTGGGAGCAAAAGATGAAGGTAGGGGTGCAGCAGGCGGGCTCCTCCAGCTTCTGCTGAGCCTGAACATCTGCCACTCCAGGCTGTTCCCTTTGTTTGAGCCTGGATCTTGTGTGTCCAAGCTGGCCTCAAACTCACTAGGCAGCCAACATTGGCCATGATTTCCTGATCTCCCTTCCTGCTTCCACCCCCAACCCCATCTCTGGGATTACAGGCTAGGCCACCATACCCCACCAGCTTGTATTCTTAGATAACTGCAGAAATGGAAGGGGAAACAGATTTCTTGCCTCTGGGATCTGGACTTAAGAACGAAGTGAGACTACCCTGTGTTCTTTGTCACCAAGCGCTTGGTGTCTGGGCCACAGAGAGGAAGGCCTCCAGCAGCCTTTGGTTCTGAGGGGCTGAAACCAAGGCACTGGGCACCAACTGCTTCCAGAAATGAGATTTCATTGCTCTGTCTGACCTGGGAGTTGAACTGAAACCAGGCAATGAGGATGTGGGCTTATGAGGTTTGTAAGGACTAGCTGTTGCCATGTGCTATCTTACGGCTCCTAAAACAAACCACAGATTTTGTGTCTTAAACCAAGAGCTGGGATATGGCTCCGGTGCTAAAGTGCTTCCCTTCCAAGCATGAGGACCTGAGTTCAATTCCCAACACTAGGACAAACGAGCACTAGGCTAGGCATGGTGGTGTACACTTAGAACTCAGTGTTAGGGAGGCAGGAAGAAGTGAATCCCTAGGATTTGCTGGCCAACCAGCCTCACCTACTTGTGAGCAGTGGGCCAGTGAGATACCCTGTCTCAAAAAAACAGCACTGAGAGTTTCTGAGGAATGACACCAAAGATTGACCTCTGAAAAACACACACGAACATACATGTATGTATGCATGCATGGGTACACATGAATGCTCATATATGTACACATATAAACATATATGTACACATTTGTGCACACAAATACACATGCACAAACATCATGCACACACAGATATATACACTCATAGAAACACAGACACAAAGTCAAACCCATTGTATAATCTTTTGTTTGTTTTGTTCTGTTTGTTTTTGTTTTTCAAGACAGGGTTTCTCTGTTTAACAGAGTCCTGGCTGTCCTGAACTTGCTTCGTAAAACAGGCTGGCCTCAAACTCACAGAGATAGAGAGATCCACCTGCCTCTGTCTCCCGAGTGCTGGGATTAAAGGCATGTGCCACCATGCCCAGCCCCAGTGTATAATCTTAAAGTTCTGTTACTGCAAGTTCTAAAGTGGACTTAGTGGGCTGAAATTATGTTTCAGCTGCCTGTATTCATTCTGGACCACAAGGATATGTGTAGCTCCCTGCTTCTTCAGACTTCAGCAGCCTGCCCTGTCCCTTGGACTGTGGCCTTTCATCCATCCACAGCATCAGCAGTCATATCACCGACCCAGCTCCTGATGCCCCATTTCCATCTCTGACTCTCCTGTCTTCTGTTTCCATACTAGAAGGATTTTTGTGACTGCCTCAGTCCCATCTTCAAGGACCATATCGCTCTCCTAAAATATTCCTCTTTGTCAAGCTTTCGAGGTCCCCTTTCCATGTAAAATACCCTATATACAGGCTCTGGGGATGAAGACACACGTTATCACACTATAAAGAATGAAATTATACTATTTGCAGGAAAATGGATACAACTAGAGAAAGTCATAGTAAAAGAATTAAGTTGGTCTCAGAAAGAGAAACTTTCATTTGTAGGTCCTAGAACTTATATAGATACATTACAATCACATATGTATGTATGACATGAAAGTAGAAATAGAATGCTCTGGAAGAATGAAGAAGATGAGCAGGAAAGTAGAAAGAAAGGAGAAGGCTGGGGAGGTATGGAAAACTTCAGTGTAATGGATCACATACTTGTAGTAAAATGCCACTATAAAACTCAGGATTATGTAAAATGAATATATGCCAACTAAATAATAAATATTTCTAATGAACAGTGTAGTTTGAACTGTAGTGCAGGACCAAGAAGAGCCAAGCTTATCACTAACCCACCCATCCTTTCATTCAACTAGCTCTTCATGTATTCTTTTACTCATCATTTATATATTCCAACAATCATCTAGTTGTCCTTTTATTTATGCATGCATCCCATACGTTCACTCATCTCATCTCTCTCGATTCTTTACTTCAACATCAACCCACCTACCCAACTATACATTTATCCATTTAACTCTTTATATATCTGCTCCTTATTATATCATCCATTTGCCTTCCATTCTTCTACTTGTGCATCTATCTCATCCATCTTTCTTCTTCTCCATTTGAACCTTCATGGTGACGCTAGCATAAACAGAAGTGCTGTGCTGTTTGTCTCATAAAAGCAGAGAAATACAGTTGTCTATAGTACACAATAGTTAATGGTTATAATGATTAAGTGTGTTGTTAATTGTGCTAGTCACTCCTTGAGGCTTTGACAAAATACCCAAGAGAAAACCAACCTAAAGGAGAAAAGATATACTTCATCTTATTGCCATGACCTGTCCAGCTTAGGGATTGACTGAATCCAGGAAAAATGACAAGCACACAGTCTGTATCCTTAAAATATTGATTTCTACTATATACATTTTAGAAGTGCCTCCATGCAGGGCTTTGTATTGGGTCTCTAAGACACAAAGCTGAAGATCTCATGCCAAGTCATGGAAATCATGTTGTACTGATTGTTTATTCGGCTATTATCATGAGTCTCTGGGCAGACTAAGGACAGAGGGGAGTAGTTCTTACTGGCGTGAAGATTGGCATTCCCATCAGAGCATGGAGGAGGCAACCTTGTAGAAGATATGGGAACAACATTAGAAATAGAAAGCAGAAAGGTCAAGGATTTGTCGGAGAGTGGGCATACTGTGGTAAGAGTGCTGACCTGTGTGGTACTGTGTTGTCAAGATGGCAAAGTGGATGGCATGAGGCACAGAGAGAGGGTTAGCAAGAGGCATCTGCTGTGAGCATACTACAGGTCCTTAATATGGCTGTGCTCATGTCAACAATACACATTCACTTCGGTCAGGACTTCATCTACTTCCCATGCTCATGGTTTCAGAGATTTTGGTCCGTGGCTCACTCACTGCATTGCTTTTGTGTTTTTTGGTTTTTTATTTTGTTTTTTTATTTTTTTTTAAGCTTCTGGTAAAGAAGACTCATCATGGTACGGAGGGTGTATTGCATAAGAGCTGTTTCCCATGTAGCAGCCAGGAAGCAGGGAGTGCAGCAACAAGCTTGTGCTGTGGGTTCTTTCCTCCTTTCACTCTTCTTCCATCTGACCCCTGTCTGTATTCCTGGGGTCCCTCTCTCTTCCTGTCTTGTATGCCAATCCTGTCAGAAAATGCCGTTGCAGACATATCTTAAAGTGTGTCTTGCTGATCTTTTGGATGTGTCTCAATCTAATCAAGTTGACCTCATCCTGGCTTATGTATTTTCTCTGCTCCAGCTTATATTATTGTGTCAGGCTGCATGCTTTGGGTTATTTGTTTAAAGTGTACTTCGCATCTCCTGTCTACAGCATCTGTTTACCACACCATGTGACTCCCCTGAGTGGTTGATCTCCACCATGTGGGTTTATGAAAGCACACACTAGAATATTCACACAATGAAGAAGTTGCATACTGTCACATCTTCCAGAACATGCCCTACTGTTCAGCTTGCATGGTTACATATAATAAAACAAAGATGTGTCTGTTAATTTCCTCCTGTGTATGGTAAGGAAGTCTGTGCCCTTCATATGCTTCTGGTGTCATTTCACACCTCCTAGTTCCTGTTTATTTCACCATTGGTTTTCTCAATACCAGCTTGAATAGAACCTGCTTTCTGTGTCAGAGCTGTGATCCTCTCCCATCTTTTGAATTGCTTCAGTATCTCAATGGACTCACAGGTCATCCTCAGCCTCTCTCTAGTAGCTTCTCCATGTCCAAGTTCAGAGTGTTGATGATTGCTTTCTTGTGTCCCTGGAGTAGAATGCAGGAGAAGTAAAGAACCTTCCAGATGTTGGAGTAGAAGCAGAGAGAGACATTTTGCATATCTATGATGGAGATTTTTGTTGTCGGTTATTAATATTTAATATTGATTTATCTTTTAGTTAAACAGTGGTTACTCCTAAACCGGTTGTATACCCAAATCACCACACAGAGACTACGATTTATTTAATTAACCTAGAGCACAATGCTGGGCAATAGTTATTCCATCCTAAACTTCCAAGCCAGCGTAGTTTATTCCCATTCAGAATTTCCACATTATACTTGCTTTTAGTCATATCTTAGATCCGGTTCATCTCTCCTAGTGCTTCCCAGTCCTGTCCTGCCTAATCACTTGTCTATGACTCCTCCCACTTGCTTCCTTCTCCTTCATTCCAGACCAAGATGTCCCACCCTATTCTCTTCCATGCTCAGCATTGGCTAGTTGTTTTATTGAAAATACAGAGAACAAACGGTGGCATATTTACACAAACTTGAGATAGGTGATACTTAGAATAAGCATTTCAATGCAATGTCTTGATTAAAACTGAATAGTGAGGTAGAGAAATCAGCATTTGAATGAACAAGGCTAAACTGTACACATTCCACAAGAGCATTCACCAACAGTTCCTAGAAAGACCAACCTTGGCAGTATCATTGACCTGAGTTTCGAACTGAATAAGAAGGAGAAAGTGAATTGAGCACAAACTTTTTCTGTCAGCTTCCTAATTGTAGATACAGTGTGACCTGCTGCCTTCCCTGCCACAACAGAATGTAATGTCAAATTTTGAATCAAAATAGACCCTGTCTTCTTTCTGTTCTTCCTTCCTTCCTTCCTTCCTTCCTTCCTTCCTTCCTTCCTTCCTTCCTTTCTTCCTTCCTTCCTTTCTTCCTTCTTTCCCTCCCTCTCTCCTTCTTCCTTTCTGTTTCTTTGTCAGGTATTTTGTCATTGCAAAGAGAACAGTTAATAATACAGGTCCCACCAGCCCCTTCTCAGTCTGACGTGAGAGTTTTAAGGAGAAAAGATTTGGTGGCAGAGGGGACAGGAATAGGACAGTGGCAGCATCAGCTACAGGCAGAATATAAAGGTTTTCCTCAGGAAGCTATTATCCACTCATGGAAACTCTGTGGGTTCAAAGGTGCACCTGTGCCTTCCCAAGCCTCCATCCAACACCGCCACTCCTGACCGTCCTAGAGGACAGCCTGGAGAGGTAGGTTTAGGGTAGGGGGCGGGGTGAGAAGTGCTGGAAGGAGCCACAGGTACTGAGTGAGCCTTGTCCAGGGTTTGTTTGGGACCTGACACTGGAGACTGTGGCCAGAGTAAAGGATTGGAGAACCCTCACCAACTCATCATTTCCCAAGATGAATGTTCACGTCCTGGGAGACTGAAGGAGCTGGCTGCCACTTCAGCCATGTCACACCATGCTCTTCTAACCAGGCAAGACTGTTTCCTGTTAATGCTTGAGAAGTAACACACTTATACCTTTTTTAGATGCGGGAAGTGGTTGTCTGATTATTAAAGTAGAGAATGCAAAAATATGCAAAGCAATAATGCTGAGAAGGGTCCCCTCTGACAACCAACCCAACATCTCATCTCCTGAGCCTCATCAGCTGAAGATATGCACTGTCGACATTTTTATCATCTGTCTATCAGATTATTTCCATCACACATTTGTATATTATTGAAGTCTTAGTTTTATGCACACATCTTCCTGTTTCTTTAATAATTCAATGTGTTGAGAGCACTTCTTTTTCTAAATACACATCATAAAAGATTTTATGGCAGCCACTATTCCCATATGTCATTTATCTTTATCTCATCTGTTAGGCACATAATAGTCGGACTTCTAAGTTGTAGCAAATGTCAGTCATTACCCCAAACTCTCTAGTGACCAGACTGCATCTGTGACAGTTCTTTTATTTTGTTAATTACCTCAAAGTCTTTCCTTAGGATCCCAGTCCTCGTATCGACTCCCAAGTGAAGAAAATTTACAATAAAGCACACAGTGAACCTGAAATAAAGCCGAGTAAGAGAAAAGAGCTGGCAAGATAGCTCAACAGGTAAAGGTGCTTGCTGCCAGGCCTGGAGGCTTGAGTTTGACTCCTGGAAACTACCTGCTGGAGGGAGAGATCCAACTCCGACAAGATATCCACTGACCTTCATACATGCTCTGTGGAATCTGAGTGCATCTACCTCATACAATTATAAAGGAAACTTTTCAAGAAAAGGAAGCATGACTTTACTTTAATAGTTAGTAGTTGGTTAGTTCGTTAGTTAGTTAGTTAGTTCATTGGTTGGTTATCTTTTGTGTTTTTATATATTTGAACATAAATATATCTATATTTCAAGACAGAGTTTCTCTGTGTAGCCTTGGCTGTCCTGGACTCACTTTGTAGACCAGGCCAGCCTTGAACTCACAGAAATCCACCTTCCTTTGCCTTCCTGAGTGCTGAAATCAAAAGCATGACCACCTCACCCTGCTAGTCTTTATTTACTTACTTACTTACTTACTTACTTACTTACTTACTTACTTATTTTTAACTAAGATTACTACAGGACAACCTAAGAAAGAGAGAAACTGAAACTGTTCCTATCCATCTTTTTTTTTTTTTTTTTTTTTTTTTTGTCACAGGAAACAGCAGAACAGTTTGAGTTGGAGGTGACTCCAGCTGTGAATATTCCTCTATTTGAGCAGAAGAACCTTCCTTCTAAATGGACATGGCTGAAAAACTGAAGAACTACAGTCCTCATGTCCCTTGTGTCTAATATAACCACATGAGTAGATCTCAGCCAATGGGAGCAAAGTAAAAGTGTCATATGAGATGTCTTTGGAATCTGTTAGAACTGAACAAATAAAACAACTGGTGAGCATGTCTCTGTGAATTCAGGAGTCACCTTGTCAGGGGCTCTCTCTTCCTGCTCACTGGATGACACAGATTACCTTGTTGAAGAAGTCACAGGATAGGACTCACAGGCCAACTAGGAGCCCAGGCAGCTTTAGCTTACAGATAACTAGAGACTGATGCCCTTGCTCCTCCAGATACAGGAGTGAGATCCTCTCAACAGCCTGACCGGCAAGTAAGCTTGGAAGCAAATCTTTCCTCATCTTCCAAAGAATTCTTTGCCCATTGTCACTGGGTTTGCAGCATCATAAGACTCTAAGAGCAGTTGAATCATGTCTTCGTCTCCTGATTAAGAGAAATTGTTGTCATAGCTGTATATTTTCTATGCTGTTGGGTTTACTTTAGAGCAACAGAAAGTGTGTATAAGGGTTGCGGAGATAGCTCTGTCAATAAAATGCTTACCTTGCAAGCATGAGGAGCTCAGTTCAACTCCGAGAATCCATGTAAAATCATATGGGTGAGGCAGTGCATGCTTGCAATTCTAGTACTGGGTAGGTAGAAGCAGATAGATTCCTGGAGCTCCCTCACCAGCCAGCCAAGCTTTCTCTTACTAAGTTCCAGGCCAGTGAGAGACTTCAGCCTCAACAACAAAACCAAACAAACAATAGCAACGGCCAAAACAGGTGGACAGTGACTAAGGGATGACAGTAGAGGTTACCCTCTGGCCTCTACAAGCATGTGTGCACACACATGCACCATGCATGTGTACCTGCACATAAACATGTATATATACATTGTCTTGACTTGGGTTCCTATTGCTGTGCCGGAACACCGTGACCGAAAGTAACTTGGGGAGGTATGGGTTTATTGAGCTTACACTTCCACATCACTGTTCATCACTGAAGGAAGTCAGGGCAGCAACTCAGACAGGGCAAGAACCTGGAGGCAGGAGCTGACGAAGAAGCCATGGAGGGGGCTGCTTACTGGCTTGCTCTTCATGGCTTGCTCAGCCTGCTCTCTTATAGAACCCAGGACCATTTGTGGAGGAGTGGCACCACACCACGCACAATGGGCTGGGTGGTACCATCAATCACTGATTAAGAAAACACCTTACAGCTGGAGCTTCTGGAGGCATTTTCTCAAGAGGCTTCCTCCTTTCCGATGACTCTAGCTTGTGTCAAGTTGACATATAAAACTAGCCAGCACAGACATACGCAAAGAAAATATGTGAACATATGTAGGGTTCAAAAAGTTGTCTCAAAGTAAAAAAGTGCCCATTTGTTACCTGTCTCCCACCACCACATACCTGGAATGTGGGTGGTTTTTTTTGTTTGTTTTTCTAGAACTTTAGTAGCTATTCTGGTGGTGAGACTTTGGAGAGGCAGCTTCTCCCAAGGCAGTTCTCCAAGCACAGAGAACTGACCTCTGGGATTCTGATGAGCTTGCTCCATTGCTGTGCTCATCTCTGCTGCTGCCTCGGGCTCCTTCCCAATGATCTAGGCTGTTAGCCCTTTGCAGTGTTCTGTCACATGGAACAAATGAGATACAAATGGAGGTAATATTGAGGTGGTAAAAGCTGAGACTGAATTGGACACTTGGGTTTGAGTACTGGTCTTCTATTCCCAGAGTCTGAAAATCTCTGTTACTTTCCTGTTCCCAAGCAATCATTAATCATTATCCCTACTTTATCTATCTGTGGGAATATTTTTAAGAGATGATGGAAGCTGTGATGGTTTGAAAGATAATTGTTCCCATAGGCTCATATATTTGAATGCCTGATTCCCAGCTGGTGAACTATTTAGGAGAGATTAGGAGGTATGACCTTATTGTAGATGATGTAGCCTTGTTGGAGGAAGTGTGTCACTGGAGTCAGATTTGAGGTTTTAAAAGCCCATGCCAGGCACAGTCTCTCTCTCTCGCTCTCTCTCTCTCTCTCTCTCTCTCTCTCTCTCTATCTGCCTTGTAAGTTATAGAGCAGATGATCAGATGTAAGCTCTCAGCTATGGCTTTGTTTGCCTCCTTACCACCATATTTTCCACCATGCTGGACTAACCCTCTAAAACTGTAAGCAATCCTCCCCCCCCCAATTAAATGCTTTCTCTTCTAAGTTTCTTTGCTCAAAGTGTCTCTTCATAGCACTAGAACAGGAACTAAGACAGAAGCAAAATGTGTCCACACAGTACCTGACCCAATGCAAGTATTCAATAATGGTTGATATGCTCACCAACAGTATTCACTCAGTAGAATGCACAGAGTTCCTGCTCCATGCTTGGCTCTGTGCTTTCAGAGTGTCAAAGGAGCAATGTTTCTACTATCAAAGAGACACTGACTTTTACATGGAATATTGAGTTACAAGCCAATGCAACAGTCTAGTGGCTCCAGTACCAAGCAAGAGCTGTGAAGTTTCTAAAGACACCAAGAGGAAGTCACCAACCCTGGAAAGAATGAGTCAAAGTTGGCTCCACTCCACTCTCCTCCATGTCATGATCCCAAGTCAAAAGGTATAATGTGGTTGCCGGGGGTGGGGGGAGACCACCTAGGCTCTACCAATGCACTGCCTATAAGAAACTGACATTAGATACAAGGGCACACAGACTGGAAATGAAAGGATAGAACAGTCTCCACAGATGGCAAGCCAGGGAGAGCAGGAAAAGCTATGCTAATCTCACACAAAGTGGACTTAAGTAAAAACTGTCACAAGGATGCCTGGGTGTGACAGTGCAGTCCTGTGATCCAACATTCATGACACTGACATTGAAGGGTCATATGTTTGAGGCTAGGATGGATTATATACCAAGACTATCCAAATAAAAAATGTCACAAGCTAAAGAAAGCTCTGTATAATGGTAAGAGATCAAGTCACCAGGAGAATAAAACAATTAATAATATTTATGCACCAACCCTCAAGGTCCCTAAGTGTATAAAGCACACACCGATATGGCTGAAGGAAGAAGCCAGCCACAAGCTGGGTGAGTCCAGATCTTGTCAAGTTGCCAACCAATATTAACTCTCACAGATAGAGAAGAGAAAGATGTCACAAAGGAAGGACATTGTAGGAATCTAAACATAAAAAAGCCACCTTGACTTGGGGGAAATAGCTGGATGAACCCCTTCTTGTTCAATGGAGAAAGCTGAGGTCTGAAGACTGTGAAGTTTGAGGGCTGGACAGATGGCTCAGCAATTAGGAACACTGGCCACTGTTAGGTCTCAAATCCTGCACAAGTATCAGAACCTGTGGCTCCTCCCAGCACACCTTACCCTGCTCACTACCCTAGACCTCTCCTGAGAGCTGGATTTCCGCTTCCCTTCCCACCCTCTATATAACTCAGCTATTTGGGCTATGCTGGTTGGTCTCTCTCAGTCCTGGCGGTTCCTCTCTTGCTCTCCCTCCCGCTCTCTCCTCTCATGGTTTGGTTTGGTCTGCAGGCCATGTTCATCCTGGACTCATCCTTCTGCCTGTTTTCTCCCTTATATCAACAATAAACATCTTCTCCATACTTTAGGAGTAGTCATGTCCTCCTTTTATTTTATTTATTTTTTTAAGTTACCTGTTTTTTGTTTTTTTTTTTTTTTACTATTAATTACACTTTATTCACTTTGTATTCCCCCCATAAGCTCCTTTCTCTTCTCCTCCCGATCCCACCCTCCCTCCCCCTTCTTCACGCATGCCCCTCCCCAAGTCCACTGATAGGGGAGGTCCTCCTCTCCTTCCTTCTGATCTTAGTCTATCAGATCTCATCAGGAGTGACTGCATTGTCATCTTCTGTGGCCTGGTAAGGCTGCTCCCCCCTCAGGGGGAGGTGATCAAGGAGCAGGCCAATCAGATTATGTCAGAGGCAGTGCCTCTTCCCATTACTATGTAACCCACTTAGACACTGAACTGCCATGGGCTACATCTGTGCAGGGGTTCTAGGTTATCCCCATGCATGGTACTTGGTTGGAGTATGAGTCTCTGGGAAGACCCCTGTGTTCAAATTTCTGGTTCTGTTGCTTTCCTTGTGGAGTTCTTGTCCTCTCCAGATCTTACTATTTCATTCATCTAGTTTTGTAGGAGATCTGAGTTCAATTCCCAACACCCACATGGCAGCTCACAACTGTCTGTAACTCCAGTCCCAAGGTATTCAACCCCTTCTTCAGGCCTCTGAAGACACTGAACACGTATGGTGCATAGATGTACATGCAGGCAAAACACCTCTACACATAAAGATAAAGGAAAATCTTTTAAGACTGTAGTATTTTGCAGAAGATGATCAGCAAGTATATATTTGAGCAATTATTTAAACATGAGAAGTTCCTGGATGACCAAATAACCAGAGTTACAGTTGTGAGACAACAAATTTAGACAACTATTTAATAAGCAGGCTTGAAGGTTATTGAAGATGGACCCCTCCCTCATAAGCACCTTTGGACCACGCTCATCACCCCTCACAGAGAAAGGCAGTGACAAGACTTGGAGCCTGGATTCTCTCTCATAGGTGTTACTGCTTCCAAAGAAAAGCTTCTCTGTGGGGGTTTCCCAGGTCACTTGGTCACTGAGAAGCAAGCTGGGGCTGTTGCTGAGTGTGCCTTGGAGTTTTGGAAAGGAAACAATAAAAACAATCGTGTTTTGTGAACTCTTGTTTTGCTCACCAGCTGAGGTCTCCTGGGGCAGAGTTCTTGTTGGGCAGGGCTGAGTGGTTGATCCTGGGGTGAAGTTCTTGTTTGGAAGTTCAATCTGCTGCACACACACCTACTCTTTAGGTCCCGAGTAGAAAGAGGGAGAGCACCTTTCTCCAGCCTCTGCTCATCACCCTTGATCTCAAGGCCACCACTGTTTTGAAAGCTGTTTGGAGGTTGCCTGCAGGGGCTCTATGGTTTGGCAGAAGTCATTTTGTATCCTGAGAGCCTCTTTTCCCTGATGGTCCAAGAAGGATGTTAACCTCTCTCCTCTCAAGTCTCTGCACTTAGAATCCAGGAAGACTTGGGCTGTGCAGTCCGGAGTACAACGATCTAGGAGAGACAGTTCTCTGAACCCACAATGCACTCCAGGTGCTCCCATCCAGTGCCATAAACAGGAACCCCAAGGGCAGGCAGGGATGGCTGTTTAAAAGCCTTTCGGGCAGAAAGGGTGTGTTCCAGAATTTGGTTCTCTGCCCTCAGGCCTCTGGGAAGAACTCCAGGCTGCAGAAGTTTATCAAATTCCTTTCTTTACCCACCCAGCTTTGAATTTCATGGAAAACAAAAAAGACAAGTCAAAACAATAGGAACCTTGGTAGAGTCTATGAAAAGATCTGAGTGCCTTGGATCTCGGTTTCTGTCCTTGTCAACTTAACAACTGGGTAGGCTTAGGTAAGAATTGTCTGCAAGCCTCGGTTTCCCCAAGTATGAAAAAGCAATAATATTGTATTTCCTGTGTCTCTTAAGGACAGGCAAGTCATTCTTGAAGGCAGCCGGCTTGATTCTTGGTGCAGAACCAGGTGTCAGTGTGACAAAGTGACAAAAAGAACTCAGCCATTCCTTTAGCCATGCTAGTTGGTTTTGGTAAACTTGATTCAAACCATATCTAGGAAGAGAGACTTTTAATTGAGAAAATGTCTCTCTAAGATTAGCTTATAGGTGAGTCTGTAGGGTATTGTTTTGATTAACAATTACTGTGGGAGGGCCCAACTAACTGTGGGCAGTACCATCTTTGGGCAGATGGTCCTGGGTTGAATAAGAAAGTAGCTTGAGCAAGCCATGAGGAGCAAGCCAGTGAGCAGTATACAGCATTCTTCCTAGCTTCTGCTTCAACTCCTGCCTCCAGGTTCCGAACTTGAGTTCCTGCCATGAATTTTCTCACTGATGGATTGTGACTTGAGAGTTGCAAGGTGAAAGAAAGCTTTTCTTCCCCAAGTTACTTTTGGCCATAGTGTTCTGTCACAGAGATTGATAAGTAACTCAGACAACGATGAAGCTCTCCAAGGTAATAGGTTCTGTACATGTCACCATGCAGGGACCCTGCTGCTCCAACTAGTTGGATAGGACAAGGTGAGTGCACAGGTTTGGTCAACTGAGTCAGATTCACAGGACTCTTCTTCAAAGACCTCTGGAAGTTGAGAAAGATCTTTGAGCCTGATATGGTTTGAATGACTCCTCCCAGCGCTGCCATTTGGAAATAGCAACTTTGCTAATTTAATTAATAGTTACAAGGTAAGTCACTCTGGACTTACTGAACTCTTACTAGAATAATGAGATGACATAGGGTGAAGCACTACATGAAGATGGATCCAAGGGGTATGTCTACCAGCCAAGGAAGGTCATCAGAAGCTGTGGACAAGAGAGCAGATACTCCTTAGAGACAACTTCTGGACACCTTGATCTTAGACTTTCTTACTGCTTCTGTCACTGGGGCATCTATCTGGAGCACTAGGGCACTGGGGAATTCTGGGGACTTGTGCGAGAGTATAAATGCCAGAGACCAGAGCAGGGCCGAGATGAACTCTAAAAAAGAAGATGGCAGCTGTTCCTGCTTGCCGCTGGTGTGGTTTGACTAGAAGAAGTTGGAGATATCCTGACAAGGAAGATTGGACTTGCCCTAAGGAACCTAACAACACTAATCAGCAGGAAGTAGTTAAAAAAGACCTAAGCCCCTTTTTTCTCTGACCTTGTCTCTCCTACCTGGTCTTGGGCTATTGAAAGAGATGGGGTTGGAGAAGAGTGATAGCTATAAGAACCAAATAAAATAGTCAACTCCCTCACACCTACAGAAGGGTATGTATTTCTGTGTAGTAAATAGTAATGTGGGTGTGACATATGCTACCTGTCATGCATGTGAGAAATATATGTGGTTCACATATCTATGTATTTATGTATGATGTGTCATGGCATGGTATGGTATACAGAATGAAGTAGCTTGTGTGTGGCTCATATGGAGCTTGTGCTTATGGACATATGGGGTGTATGAGATGTGTATAATGTGGGGTATATGATTTATGTAATATATATCACATATATAATATGACAAGCAAATGCATAGAGTGTGTGAGGTATGTTATGTGGCTAGTACAGTGTATGTGGCATAGTGTGTATGCTGTGTGATAGGGTGCTCTAGGTGGTTTTGCTATATGGTGTGGTACATATGGAAAGTTTATGAATGAAGTATCCAACATGCTGTGTATGGCGTGTGTGTGTGAAATGTATGTTTGCTATGGCATGTATGTATTACATGTCACAGGAGTATGGGAGACATGGAGAGAGGGAGGGTTGGAATATATATGAGGCTCAGTTCAAGCCCCTTTTACAACTCAATGGCCTATGATCTGACCCTCCATATATCCTCATCCTGGGAGGATCGCCTCTCACTTCTTCCTGCCACACTTGCCTCCTCTCACTTTCTTCAGTGAGCCAGGCCACTTGGATCCTCTATGAACCACTGAGTCAACAGCCTAGACGAGTCAAAGCAGATAGCCTGAGCCTCTGGGCTAGGTTCTCCTTACCTGCTAACAGGCTTGTAGGGAGGAAGGACTAAGACTTGAGCCTATAAGGGCTAAAGGACAGATAACTTCTTGGAATGCTGGGGGCTGTTTTTTATATAAGAAAGCAAGCCCCATGTTTTTACTTCTGTAAACAGGTTGGTTGCCCAACTGTACAGGATGTGCTTGATCACAAATAAGCAGGAGGTACATAGGCAGAAAGGGCATCAGGATGTATACTTGTGGGAAGTGCACAGCCCTGTGGGGTTTGCCTTTATAAGCAACAGACTAACATAATTTGCAGCCATTGTCTGAGAATCTCAGGCATAGATCTTGTGAAGAGAAATAATGACCAAGGCAATTCTTATAAAGGACAGCATTTAATTGGAGCAAGCTTACAGTTCAGAGATTTAGTCCAATGTCATCATGGAGGGAAGCACGGCAGCACCAGGCAGACATGATAGTAGAGAAGGAGCTGAGAGCTCTACATCTTGATCTGAAGTCAGCAAAAAGAAACTGTGTCACTAGATGTAGCTTGAGCATATGTGACTTCAAAGCCCTGCCTCAACAGTGATGCACTTTCTCTAACAAGGCTACTCCCCCTCCAACAAGGCCACACCTCCTAAGAGTGCCACTCCCTATGGCCAAGCATTCAAGCACATGAGTCTATAGGGTGGGGAGGGAGAGCCATATCTATTCAAACTTCCACAGACATGGCTAGTGTCCATTGACCAATATTTAATAAAGCTTGCTTCAAATTTGACTCAAAGAATGTGGTAGTGGTCTTATTCTGGCCCAGCGGGATTAACAGACCCAACTGTGGTTCCCTGGATCCATCTGGCCTAGATCTTACTTGTCCCTGAAGCTTTAGTCTGTATTTCCTGCCCTGCCCTGCCCTGAAGTGAGTGTCTAAAGGTAGGCATCTGCTCACATATGACCCTCAGTGTCTGAAGGCTCTAGGCTGGGCCAGGATTTGCTAATATACCTTCTGCCCAGCCCCCAACCTAGCCTCTAGCCTTGGAGAGGAAAAGAGAAGCTGCTCCATGTTGTAAACATTGTGGGGAAGTCACGTTTCCTTTATGAGGTCCCTTAATGCCAAGACCAAGTCTTAGAATCTGTGTTTGTGCCAGAGAGGCAAAGGCTTACCTGCCCTGTTCCCTCTGCAGATAAATGAAGCTTTTTGAACACTGTGTCACTAGGCAGTGGAGCCCCACAGATTCCTCAATAAGCCCAAATAACTTTCACAACTCCAAGGCATAGTGGTCTGACATCCTCCCTACCCATATTCTCATCCTCAGAGGATCATCTCCCACTTCTTCCTGATGTATTGGCTTCTTCTCACTTCCTCTAGTGAGTCAGGCCTTGCCCACCTCAGACCTGGTCTCGTGCCAAGCCCTCCCCAGAATGCTGTTTGTGTTCCCACAAAGCTGGGACCTTCCTTTTACCTTCCCGTCTTAGTTTAAATGTTTCCTTCAGAAACGTGGCCTTGAACCAGTGGCAAAGTTATACAGTCCAACTGTTTTCCTTTACCTTATCAATCACAATTTGAATGCATATTAGCTTGCTCATTGATTTGTTTGCTCATTCCCTCATTATGCCTTCATGAGAATAAGAGCTGAAAATGACAAGGGTTTTCCTCTTCCTATTTAACTTCACAGCCAGTGAGTGTGTGGCATAGGGTTGGGCATGTATCAGTCAGGATACAGTAAGTTATGTGTCTGTGACAAGTATCCTCGGATCTCAGAACTTAAAACAGTAAAGAACTCTTTGTCATGTTGTTACCAGAAATTTGGGGGTGTTACATTTTACTAGGAAATTGGGGTCTTCTCTCAAAGTTCTTAGTCTTTGAGAATAGGCCCAGAAAAGGTTTGGGAACAATTTTACCAGAGTTTAAATGAAAAACAACAGGGCAGGCAAACTGTTCACCCCAGCAGCCGCCAAGAGGAGAAAGACAGGAAAGAGGAAGCTAAACTAAGCTGGGTCTTTTAAAGTTAGGCATTGGGGTTTGGCAAGCAGCCACATGGCAAAAAGGAGGTAGCCTCAGAGAAACAGTGGGGAAAAAAAAATATCTCAGAAGTACCAGAGAAAGCATTCTTAGGCTCTGGCCAGGAAACAAAAGGAAGAGATGGAAAAGAAGAAATGGAAAAGCAACACCTTTCAGAGTTAAGAGATACGTAGGCAGACCTAGCAGGGCCTCGTGGCAGCTTCAGTGCACTTCAGTGGCTTAGGGGAAGAAAAATTGTGTCATCTCATTAAAAGCATATTATTCCTTGCATCTCTTTAGCATAGTATTACTTAAATCGATCTTCCCCAGGCATGGTCTCTTAGCTGGATGATTGACAGGCCAGGCTGCATAAACTCTTAAGTTTGCATAGTTTGGAATTTTACATATTCACCAAAGACCAAAGACAGATTCCTTTTTTTTTTTTTTCCAGAAGGAAATAACTTTTCATTAATAGTCTTCTGATAGTACGTGTACAACATGGGTGAGTGAGGGAGAGGGTGGGAAGTGCAGAATCTGAATGTCATAATGACTTGGGGTCTCAGGCTGATGAGAACCCCTTTCTAGTCTTGTTTTACATAAACATGGAAAATCACACCCAGGGTCTCACCCAAAAGTAGCAGGCTCTACTTTATTCACCAAAACATATCTCAGCCCTGGAGAGCCAGAAAAAGATTTCTTTCTTTCTTTTTTTTTTTTTTTTCAAGATAGGGTTTCTCCGTGTAGCCTTAAATGTCTGGACTCCCTTTGTACACCAGGCTGGCCTCAAACTCACAGTGATCTACCTGCCTCTGCCTCTTCGAGTGCTGGGATTAAGAACTGAACTCAGGACCTCTGGAAGAGCAACCAGCGCTCTTAACCACTAAGCCATCTCTCCAGCCCCTAGAAGCAAAGTCTTTAGAAGCAACTCCAGGATGAACTGCAATAGTGACCACAGTTGCCAGTCATCCTGCATCCAGGCCCCTTGGAGGTGCAGTTTTGTAGCTGATTCCAAGAGATGGAATGCACTCCCCATGCCTGGAGTCTTGGTTGGTTCTGTTACTTGCAAAGCTAAAAGGATATGCAGAGTGAGGCTGTGAGGCTAGAGACAGAGAGCTCTGAGACTTTCGACTGTGTAGCGTCTACTTGCTCCGTCAAGGCTGGTCCAACATGAAGCCTGAACTAGTCTGCTGGAGAGAGGGATAGGCCATCCAGTCACCTTGACGCTACTACCACATGAGTGTCATGAGAAACATTCAGTGTGAAACATAGATGAACATGGCCGCGTCTCTCCACGTGGTCGGAATTTATTGAATAAAAACAAGATACAGTGGTACAAGGTACAGTGCTTTTCGGTATTGGTTACCTTTCATTGCTGTGATAAAACACCACCATTAAAAGAAACTTACGAAGTGAAGAGTGTCTTTTAGTTTATGGTTTCAGAGAGAGGCATGGCAGGCAGCCTAATAAGGAAGTGAAGAGATCATATCTTCAGTCACACACAGGAAGCAGAGAAAGTGAACTAGAAGTGGGGCAAGGCCATAAACTCAAAGTCTGCCCCACAGTGACATGCTTCTCACAGTGACAATATTCAAATATGTGGGTCTATAGGAAACATTTTTTTTAAAATTTAAATCAGCACAATTGTATTTTTCCACAGTGTCAGAATTTACTGAGTAACAGGACATTCACAAGGTGCTAGAGTTTCATGGCAGCAATTTGATAGATAACCCCACCTACCTTGGTGAGCTGTCCAAAATGAATGCAGTTTCCTTGATTCCAATATTAATTACTAATATTAACTCTCTTAGCATACATCACAATAAATCTCTCATATACATAAATACATATGAAACATGTGATTTAAAAAAATAAATACAAGGTTTAAGTTGTACAGTAGAATTGAAAAAGCCTCAGAAGTGCTGATAAAAATATTAACAGAGCCAGGCAGTGGTGGCGCGCTCCTTTAATCTCAGCACTCAAGAGGCAGAGGGAGGTGGATCTCTGTGAGTTCAAGGCCAGCCTGGTCTACACTGAGAAAGACCTGAAATCTCAGGTGGAAAGCAGGCAGTCAGGTAAGCGAGTCAGTAGCAGGGCCCAAGCTGAAACTCCAGGGACAGACAGGTGCTCTTTGTCTGTCAGTCCCTGGTGCACGCTAGGTACCAGGTCAGGGCCACTGTGCTGTCACAGCACTGTGAGGTGTCTGCCATTTTATGAGGTCCAGGCAAGGGAATTCCACTCTTTCTTTGGTCTGCTGTGTCTGGTAAGTTCTCAGCCCTTTTTTGTTGTTTTTGTTATGATTTTAATATGCTCACGCATCCTTACACTTTCAATTTACCCTGATAAATTTATAGAGTGCTCCCTTTCAACTCTCAAGAAGTCACTTATCAGTCTTTGCCTCTGCTGCATGTGTAGTGCTGGGCAGGTCGTGATGTTTGTGTCATGCCCCCAGAGGCTTCTGTCTTTCTCCTCTTTCAAAATGGAGTCAAAAGCTGCTTCTAAAATGTGGTTTCCTAGGGCAAACCACACCCTGAGAATCCACTGTTTTATACAATATGGGGTAACTCAGAGTAGACTACAGCCTGCTTCCAGCAAGTAAGACTCTTCCATACCTTTTACTGATGTCGCAGAAAACTCAACCAAGAGCAGCCAAGCCTGACACTACGTTATTCACGACTACTCGCTGACCCATGGACTTACAGATCATGTCCACCGTGTACGGCCTCAGGCCACGGGGGTTTGGAGTGATTCATTCCACAGAAACAATACATACAATGAACTGAATTAAAATGCAGAGCTAAGAAACTATTTCCTGAAGGAATACAAGAGAGCAAAGCTTCTTGCTGTCCTTACTCCGTCTAGGTCAGGGTGGGTCCCAGAAACTGTGCAGTCAGTCCAACCTGCAACACAATTGGTACTTGAGAATGAGAAAGCCTAACCCAAATATCTAGATTTTACTCTGACACCCTGCACTCAAACAGGCCCTGAGCTAAGTCCCTCTCCTTTGGTGTCTCAGTTTTCCTGAATGAAAATGGGGTTCAGATTTGAGGTTCTTTGATGATTCAGTCAACCTTGCTGGTGGTACTTCTCAGTTGTTTGCTGTGTGCTGGCATCCCCTAGAGGAGAGACCATTGTTAGATAAGGCCTTCTAATGACCCCACAATCAGCCGCCAACTTGAACTAGAAACCATGTCCCCATGCCAGAAATTGGTACTGTGCCCATGTAAGTTGACACAGGAAAAGGAGTTTTCACTGAATGTGCTTTATCTGTCGATAATGACCTCACAGCCAACCAGATTTCATTGATACTCAAGCAAGCCCTGGAGCCAGGCCTGGGTCTGTATCCTCAGTATGCAGAGATGGGGAGTGGCTGAAGAGGCTTGGGTGGGCTTCCCCACTACCCTCTGTTTTAAAGGGATGGAAGCATTGCCTCTTTGTTTTGAGTTCAGATGGTTTTTGTTTTGTTTTGTTTTTGTTTTGTTTTGTTTTGTTTTGTTTAAGATATTCAGGTAGCCCAGGCAGGCCTCAACTCACTATGCAGCCAAGGATGAATTTATGCCCCCAACTCTCCCGCCTCCACCTCCCAGTCCACCTGTGCTAACACACCCAGCGAAATGAGCGTATTTTTCACAGGTTCCCCAGGCATTGTTTTTCCTCTGTCATTCACTCTTAAGATAGTTAATTTATAACCCACACCTGGCCTTATAAGCAGTCATTCTCAGAAATAAACTGCAACTTTAGAAGCTGCTGCCCACTCTTCCAAACGAAGGCAGTTCAGTTCCTCCTTCTAGGGTCCAGGAGCCAGAAGTCTGCCTTCTGGAGCCCATGGCTTCCATTCTCCACCATCCCAAGAGTTCACTGCCTCAGCTCCACCAAAATTCCTCCCTCCAGCTCTCTGAGGACCCACTATCTTCCCCAGAGCCCCTCCTGACTGTGTTCTTCCCACCTCTGCATAAGGTGTCTCTGGAAGGTCATCAAATGGCATGAACTGATCCCTGACCACCTCTGCAGGACACTGTTAGCAACCTCATCCTGACAATGCTCCCTTTAGGGATATCCCTTTAGGATACATCAGAAAATAAGGGAGATGAACCCTGAGGTTAAAATTTTATCACTAGGCTGGGAAGTTGTCTAAACCATTAAAGAGTTTGCTGAGTGACCACAAAGACCTGAGAGTGATCCCTAGTGCCCATTTACAAAACTGAGGCATGGCAGTGCACACCTGTTACCCTAGCACTACTGAGGCAGAAACAGGAGGATGCAGGGTCTTTCTGATTAACCTGGTTAGCTGAATTTGGAGTTCCAGATTCAGTGAGAGTAAGGTGGAGAGCAACTGAGGAAGAAGGCACACAATGACAACCTCTGGCCTTCACAGATGTATACTATGCACATACACAAACTCCTATGTACACACATGCACACATATATACACACATTACACATATACACATACACACAAATACCACACAGACCATTCTTCTGATCTTGAGTCCATTCATATGCCTTTTCAATCCAGTTGTGCTATTTCCATTTGTTTCTTCCCTGTATATTCTATCTCATCATAAAATTACTTCTTTGAAAGTCTCTCTGTTGTTTTGTTTGTAGTTGCTTGTTAAAACTTAAAAAAAAAAACAAAACTTGTCATTGTGTGTATGTGTGTGCATCTATGTGCGTGTCAGTGTGTGGCAGTAAGGGTGCATATGTGCCACAGCATGAAAGTCATGGCATAGAGATCAGAAAAAACCTTGAGTGTTCGTCCTCGTCTTCCTCCTTGTTTGAGACAGGGCTTTGTGTGGTTGGTCAATGATGTGTCCACTGGGTTAGCTGGCTCCCAAACTTCCTGGGATTCTCCTATCTCTGTCTCCCACCACAATATAGGAATAATGGGATTACAGATACCTGTTACCAAGCCCAACTTTACATGAATTTGGAGAATCTGAACCCAGGTCCTCACCTTTGCACAAGGGCTTATCCACCAAGCCATCTCTGAAGCTCCATTAAAGCATTTTTTTTAATTGTTGCTGTTCTAAAATCTTTCTTTCCGATGCCTCTGCTGCTGATAACAGCACATGTTGATTATCTGTTATTAATTAGTGTGAAAGCTTCCTGGATGTTGATGAGTGGTTAAGGAAAAAAAAAAAAAAACTGAGCATTTTCATACTGTTAAGACTCTTAGTGACATTTAAAACTTCTAATTTGATTGACATTTTCTGTTGTTCTGTCTCGAGAGTGATGGGAATAGCTTGTCACTGATAGATAGGTGTTGACATTTAGGTTGGACCCTTAGCCTTCAGCACAGAGATACTAGGTCTCCCTCTTGTTTATAACTCTTTTGATCTCATCACACTCCCTAGGGGAGAGGAGCAAGGGACAATGGTTGTTCCAGTTTGGAACTTGAAACTAGGATTAGGAGAACTGTGCTACCTGCTCAAGCATAGAGCAGAGATGTCACATGACAGGGGCTGAAACTGTGTCAGTGTGACTCAGGGTGTGAACTCTGAACTATTTTGCTCAGCAGCTTCTCCCTGACAGTCATTATCATACTTCAGCTATTTCTAGTCTTCAGGCCTATGTGCTCAGCAGGGGTAATAGGCTACTTTTCATGTCACTGGGGATACAGATGGAGATTCTGAGCAGCACATACTTTATGGCAGAGGAGACAGTCCTATCCACCATGCAGGGCCAGAGAGAGTATGAGCAGTGTGCCTGGTCCTAGGCACATCATTCTACCCCTCTTAGCATCAGTTTACCTACACGACAGCTGAAGTTACTAAGACATCTGAGGATTAGCAAGATAATACATGCTGACCCTTGGGGTCCCCTATACCTTCAGCATATGGTTTCTTTCCATATCTGCTAACATGATGTCATTTTGAGTTTGAGGACAAAGAGGTCACTGGGGGACAGAGGAATGAATGATGGCTCACCAGAGAGCTGGGACTCGGTGTAGATGGAAGAAGTCTGGGGTTAGAGCAGAGAAGGCATGACCAGCTACTATAGAATGGGCACAGAACTCCAAGGACAAAGCAGGGGCACGGAAGGTCCTGGGGTGGTCTTCCAGCTTTTTGGATCTTACAGCACCCGCACTCCCCAGTTCAGTTTCTAAACTCACTACAAAAGACTCTGTAGCCTGGGAGGGAGGCTCCCGTAGCAATGGAAGGGATTTGGGCTCACCATTCTGGGACACAGAAAGGGGTTGCATGTGATGACAATGTCAACTTTACATTCCTCTGGACGCAAAAATGCTGTGAGTGGACCCAGGTAAGTACTGAGCTGATGTCACTGCAAGATGAAGCTCATTATTGGGACAGCCTATGTATGTAGGCTACCAAAGTATGGGGACAGACATCATGCACTACTTGAGTAGTCCATGAAGATGGTCACTACACAGCTGGCGACCTTTCATAACAGGACAGTGAGGACTGCTGACTCAGAGAAGACTCTATGGAATTTTCCAGTGCCTGCATCTTTATACATGGTCAAGACTTCTGATTGGGTCTCCTTGCTTCTTGGGGTCATGGCCTTGCTCCTGCTGGGCAAGGAAAGCATCCCAGGCTCATGCACAGCTGTGCATCTGGCCTTCAGAAAATGTGATCAACCGGATGAAGGAGTCCTCTCCATCTGGCTCTGAAGTGTCAGCGATATTCCAGTATTTATGGTGCTTCAGTTTTTGATGAAGAATTGAAAATAAATTTCACCTTACACCCATCAGAATGCCAAGATGAAAAACTCAAGTGACAACACATGCTGGAGAGGTTGTGGAGAAAGGGGAACCCTCCTCCACTGCTAGTGGGAATGTAAACTTGTACAACCACTCTGGAAAGCAATCTGGTGCTTTCTCAGACAACTAGGAATAGCGCTTCCTCAAGACCCAGCCATACCACTCCTAGGCATATATCCAAAAAAAGCTCAAGTACACAATAAGTACACATTTGCTCAACCATGTTTAATATAGTTTTAAGTGAAATATTAAAAAAAAAAAAAAAAAAAAAAAAAAAAAAAAAAAAGAGTAGCTGAGGAGCTGCGTTGGAGCAAGCCAAGGAGGAAACTGAAAACCAGAGACGCCTTAAGCAAGCCAGGGACCTAGAATGAGAGAGGGCTGCAGCCAAGGAGCAGCTGACCAGAGCTATCCTGAGGAAAGAATAGGCAGCTCCAAGAGGAGAAGCGCCCGAAGGCAAAGCATCTGGCTCCTCAGTTGGAAGAGAAAGACCTAGTGAGACAGAAGCAGGACGTGCTCTACAAAGAGCAGCTGGCCAGACTGGAGGAGAGGAGCTCAGAGTTCTACAAAGTCACCACCGAGGAGGATCAGAAAGCTGCCGAAGAGGTATGAATACCATCAAGTCTGTGCAGATCTGTAGACCCAAATCCTCCAGTGTTACCACCAGAACACCCGCCAGACACTCAAGGGCTATGCTCTGGCCAGCCAGTACATGCACTGGGTCAGCCATGACAAACAGGGCATGCTGGAGAGGGGAGGATAACGTTACCCCCGAGAACATGCAAAGCTCCTTCAACGTTAATTCCAGAGGTGGAACAGTTTTCTTTCCCTAGTAAGAAAATGACCCAAGAAGACCACTAAAGAGAGCCTGGCACTGCACAATGGACTCAACAGAATCATAACGTGTTTTGATCAACAGTTTAAAAAGCCAACATCTAGATGAAGGAACAGTCATCAAGGAACACTGTTGTTAATGAAACCCACAAAATGAATAAAAGAAAAAGGCAGCCCACTCCACCTTTTCGTACTCTCTTTCCAACTTCTGCTGACATAAAATGTTCTCTTCACTCCAGGCTCCACCACTTCGTGACCTCCACTCTGAGAAAGCTGGGAGGGGGAACATTAAACCACTTCAGATAGAGAGACAGCAGGAAAGCACTGGCTAGGGCAACAGTGTAGACTTGCCTGGGCTGTGGGACCCGGGTGTGCTCTTTTCTTCTCATTCTACAGGACCTATTTCATTGTGACTTATTGTGATGGTCATGCAAAAAGTATAGAAAGGGAGAGAAAATGTACCTCTTTTACTGGAATAATGTTTATGATTGCAAGTGAAATAAGGCATTTTTATGTATATAAAGGCAACCTTGGCTTATACAGACTCTGTAGTGAATACTGGCACTCACAATCAATAATAAATCTATTTTTCAGAGAAAGGAAAAAAAAAAGACTTGTGATTGGACAAATGACTGTTATCACTTGAGTCTGTGGAAGACAAACAATTGGGAAGATCAAGCAGTGAGTGGCGTATGCACGCTTAAACGCACCCGGGGGCTGGGCAGAGTGCTCAGTGATTAAGGGTGAACACTGCTCTTACAGAGGACTCAAATTCAGTTCCCAAGCTCCCATGTCAAGTGGTTCACAGCCATCTGTAACTCCGGTTCCGGAGCCATGTGACACCTCTGGATTGCACAGGCACCCGACTCACACATACACTCCCACACACACATATACATAATTTAAAATATAAAAAAATACAATAAACTGAAAAATTAAAACAGGCTTTGGCTTTTAGACACTGTAGTCTAAGCCAATTTCTGCTGTGCCTGTAAAAACCCTGTAAGGTACAGTGGCTGCTTCCTCTACTGCCTCTTCCTGTCACTTCCTGTCACTTACTAGACACAGCCCCTAGGACTGTTCATGCCTCACCATGCAGACAGAATCCCTTCTACCACCCGTTTCTCCACACTAGGGAGAATACTGATCTCAATAGCCCCCATGGAGTGACACAGAGCTACCGTTTAAAGGGGAAGGATTTATATACATACAAATATACATATATATATCTACATACATGTATCTGCATATATATACATATATATACACATATATGTATATATATGTATGTATGTATGTGTATATATATATATATATATATATATATATATATATATATATATATATATATAGGTGAAGCTCTACAGTGGCACTACTACGGTGTGCCTACTATATACCTACTCTGTGTTGTGGAAGAGCTACCAACCGGATTCTCAGCCTCTGTCATAGATAGGTCCTTCCACAGAGGACAGAGCATCCTGAATTTGTCCCCCTCTCATACATAATGTCAGTACTTAATACTTATGTTAATAAGGCAAAGTCCTGAATCTACAGCAGAGGCAAATCCATAGATACACAAGTGACTGTTACAGGGACAAGGCGATAAGATAGGAAGGAAAGGTTCAAAGTGTGATAGGGGACCAGGAAGAAGAGAAGACAGAATGATTGGGGGGTGGTGGGGAGGTCCCTGGGTGGGGAAGGATTAATTCAGACTGGACATTTCTAGGGTAAGAGCTTAATGGAAGAGTAGAGAAGGAGCATAGACATGGCACTCAGAACAGAGTAGTTAGTATCTGGAAGCAGATTAGAATTTGGAATCAAAAAACTTGCTTGACCCAGCTTGTTGTTTTTTGTTGTCCTCCTATCATGGATCGTAAAAAGTCACAGAGGGTTGGAAAATGGCTAGGGAGATGGTTCTGTCATTAAAGACTTTCCCTTGATGGCATGAACATAGGTCTGGTGTCTGTCCTGTGCTTGGAGTTTCAGCACTGAGAAGGAGACAGGTGGATCCCTAGGGGTCTCTGGGCAGGCAGCTAAGCATACTTGGTGAACTCTAGGCCAGTGAGAGAGCCTGTCATTTAAAAGCAAGGTGAGTGGAACCTGAGAAACAACAGCTGAGATTATTCTCTGGGCTACACACACACACACACACACATACACACACATACAGGGTAATGGGGTGCTCCTTGCTGCAGTTAGGAGCCCTCCAGAGGATAGATTTATGGTGAGAAAGACAAGAGGGAGAGAGAAGTCCAGTTGATTTCTGAAGCAAGACCTAGGTGTGTGGGGAGGCTGGGGTGTCTGGCTAGATGAGGGATAAAGATACAGGTCAGGGAGAGAATAGTGGGTCTTGGGAACTGTGCATCAAAAAGAGCATGTGATCAATCCCATGGAGCCATTAGAGAGGAAACCAACACACACACACTCACACCCACACACACGTGCACATCCTCACACTTATAGGGAAAGCGCTTTGTTCACTGAGCCATCTGCCCAGCCTAGATCTGTGTTATTTTTATTCCTTGTTTGATGTGTTTTTGCATTTTATCTGCCTCTCAATTTTCCATTCCCCTTTCTCCCTCCCTGCTCCCAGTCACTTGGGCTTTGTTGCCTTGAGCCTTTGAGGAAAGGAGGACAGACACCTTTGCAATGGCCTCTAACAGTAACAGCAGTTATCTCTTGGTGAACACTCAACAGCCTCAGGCAAGTCCAGCCTAAGGCCTGTGGGCCCCATGAGTCCCAGAAAAGCTTTGAGTGAGGCTCAGCACAAACTTATTTAAAAACATTATGAGATTTCTTTGTGATTTCCTTTTTCCATTTGGTAACTCAATCACTTTGTTCTTGAGCATAAGCTGTGCAGATGACGTCATGCCATGATGTCAAAAGGCTGGACGTGCTGAGAGAAGATGGATTTCTGCCAAGTGCTTGCATCATTCGGGCACCTGATTGTTGCAGCAGGGGTGAGTGGGCAGGAGTGCATGCAAACCGGGGAAGCAGAGTTTCCTTGGCTTGCTACAATGGCATCTGTCTTCAAAGAATCCATTAGTAAACACAGCACCTCCATTCCATTTGGATCTGTTTAGTTCCCTTCTACTGGTTTACGTGAGAGGGAGGGAAGGCTAAATTTATAAAGAAACCCATCATTTCTCATCATTCTGGAGAATGGGAAGTCCCAAATCAAGGAGCTGGCCTTTGCCAAGGCCTTGTTTATGAATCAGCCCACAGTGGGAGGCAGAAGGGTAGGGAAGAGGCCAGAAGGAGTCTAAATCACTTTTATAACAAATGCATCAGTGCTGACAACACGGGTCCATTCACAAGGGCAGGGCCATCAATACTGAGCCTTATTTTACAGCTTGCACCTCAAAAACCACTGTCTTGAGTGAGAAGTGTCCAACATACAAATTGGGGGGGGGCATATTCAAACCACACCGTTATACATTATAAGCCTATAAAACAGTGCCAGTTTGCAGAAATGAAAAGTCATTTAAATTCTACAGCATACTCCAGCACATGTCAGTCATCATAGCTGGCATGCAGAGTGAACGCTGAGTTGTGTTTATGTGGTGCCCATATGGGAACAAGCGCTGCGCCAGTCGGGGAGCAGAACACTCCCCATCCCTCAGTAAACACCTCCCACTCACTTGGATTTGATTTATTACTACATCATAGCTATGAGCATCTTCACAAACATGCCAGGTCAGGAGACCTCACAATGGTGCTCTAAGTACTCTGTGAATTCACAGACCACTGCAGAGTCATAGGAAAGCAAAGTCGCCCTTACCCAGGGGCAGGCAAGAGGGCAGTACCCATTACCTCCTCTCTTCTCCTCTCTTCTCTCCTTTCCTTTTCTCTTTCTTCTCTCTTCTCCTCTCTGTCTCTGTCTGTCTCTGTCTCTGCCTCTCTCTGTCTCTCTGTCTATGTCTCTTTGATTTTTTTTTTTTTGAGACAGGGTTTCTCTGTGTAACCCTGGCTGTCTTAGAACTCACTTTGTAGACCAGTCTGGCCTGGAACTCACAGAAATCCACCTGCCTCTGCCTCCCAGGTTCTGAGATTAAAGGTACGCACTATCACCACCAGTTCTTCTGCCACCACTGCCCGCTCTTCTACTCCTTTTGTGCCTGATTCTTCCTATGCCCATGACCCCTTCTAAACCCCTCCTGGCCCCTGAAGGAAGATGTTAAGTGCTTACAGGTGAAGAGACTACATCTCTAGCAAAAACAGCTAACTTGCATTGGTGGCTTTAAAATATGAACCCCAAATTCTTTGATCCTCTTTCTATTGAAAGATAGATCTTCATACTCCTACCCCTTCTCCCAAAGTGTGTATGGGAAGCTCTTGGTGACATTGGCAGAAAAACTGTGGCCAAAGCCATGGTGTTGGAGACCAGTGGCAAGAAATAATGTGGCTTCTTCTTCACTCTCTGTAAATAACCCATTCTAGGTGAAATGGTTAGTGGATTGTGAACTTAACAGTATCTATAATCACTTTGGGAAAAAACCTCTGGGCATGTCTGTGGGGGAGTTTCTAGATAGTATTGAGGTGGGAAGAACCATCTTAACTGTGAGAGGCATCCTTCCCTGAGATGGGATTCTGGACTGAATAATAAAGATAAAATGTGCTAAATACCAGGAATCCCCTGTCTTGGTTTCCTGACTGTAAGTACCATGTGACTGGCTGCTTCACATTCTTGCTGCCATGACTCATCTGCCATAATGGACTGTATCCTCACAGTGTAAGCTAAAACAAATCTCTCCTTAGGTTGCCTTTGTGAAGTATCTGATCACAGCAATGGGGAAAAAAGTAATTAATACACTAGAGCAGTGGTTCTCAACCCTCCTAATGCTGAGCCCCCTTTAATACAGTCCCTTGTGTTGTGGTGACCTCAAGTATACAGTTGTTTTCATTGCTACTTCATAACTGTATTTTTTCTATTGTTATGAATTGTAATGTAAATATTTTTGGAAACGGTATACCAAAAGGGGCATGACCCACAGGTTGAGAAGCTCTGCTACAAGGTAAAGCCTCTTAGGACCATACACAATGTTCCAAATGGAGAGGAAAGGAGGCTTCGGCAGAAGCCATGGATATAAGCCATTCAGCAAGCCTCATCCAAGTCTCTTAGTGACGATGGCCACAGCCAGTTTTAGGACAACAACTCCCCTCGTCTATTTAATAGAATTCGAAAAGAGGTACTAAATGAAATGCTTCTTTCCCTCCTTTCCCTCTTGTCATTACCTGTAGTGAAGAAGTGGTAGAAACCAAGCAAGCATCTTGGAACATGAGATATAAATGATGATGGTAGAACAAAATGCTCACCTACTCAAATATATATTGGAACAGTCATTAGATTTTTACATTGTAAGTCGAGCGCCACGGTGGCGCATGACTTTAATCCCAGCACTCGAGAGGCAGAGGCAAGTCTATCTCTGTGAGTTCATGGCTAGCCTGGTCTACAAAGCAAACTTAGCACAGCCAAGGCTGTCTCAAAAAACCAAAAACCAAAAATAAACATAAACATAAAATAAAAAAGATGTTTACATTATTCAAATTTCTGCACTGATTATAAGCTATTGGTTTTTGGAGACTGTCACATCACTCAAGTTGATAGATCAATGCTAACCTGTGGCTAAGATGGCATGACGTGTGTACTATATAAGTCTCCTTTCACACCAAGTGTGCTCTGAGGTTCTCAGGCACACTTAGCTCCTACTAATTAGCACTGATTTATGCAAAAGTGTCACTGAATTTCAAAGTCTGCAGAAGCAGCAAATGAAATAAATAGTGTAAGTACACAAAGACCCTGGCACAGAATAAGCTTTCTACTAAAATTAGTAGTTATGAATATGCAAATAATTATGCTTCTCAATGTGTTCACAGCAACATCTTACTTTAGGGCTAGGTCCTCCATTGCTCTAGAAGCCCCGCTGCTACAGGAATCTGAGAACCTTCTGAGTCAGTCCTAGGTCACCCCCACTTACCCCAATGGGCAGATATCTGCTGCACTTCCTTGCATGGGGTCAGGTTGACAATCATTGACCATGGAATGTTCTAGGCCTGGCTGTGTCCCTAGGATACCTGTCAGTAAAGAGACTGAGGCCATGAAAAGCAAAGGTCAGCCTGCTGTGTGCAGGATGGAATGGGGGCAGACTGTCCCATCCCCCAGTGAAGCATCCGCAAATGTTCAAGCCCCTGTGTTCTCTTAGCCTTGGTAACCTTCCACCCACAGAGCTGCTCTTCCCAGAACATTCTCTGTATCTCCACTGGACAGTCCTGGAAAGCGATTTGTTGAAAACTTCAGGGAGGTGAATGTATGTTGGTCTCCTTGGTTTAATAAGCAGAGCCCTAAAGCTCAATGAGGTTCACCAACTTGCCCAGGTCACCCTGGTAGCTAGAGGTGAAAGCCACATAAGACTCAGGACTCCTTCCCCCAAGTCCATGACATTGTTCAAATGCCTCTTGTCTTATGCCAAGTATAGGCATCCAGACAGAAGCTGGAAACCAAGCTGGTAGCCCAGTTGGCTTGATGACCTTGTAGGAATCTATGCATCCTTGAAAACTGTCTTAATCTAATCATCTTCTGTAATAAAATACCTTAAGTTGGATAGTTTTATGAGCAATAAAAATATATTGCTCACTATTCTGGGAGATCAGAGATCTAGACTCAAGGGGCCAACAGAATTGCCTGCTCCATTTCACATGATAGAAGGAATAAGGGAGCCTATTTGAGCCTCATTTATCAGGGCTCCACCCAGTGAGAACAGGCACAGTGTTGCTTGTGAGTTCACAGCACAGGTGAAAACACAGGAGGAAAAAAGCCAACAGCCTCTGTCCACCTCCACTGGGCCCAGGACTCTGTGGAGAGACTCATGGTGGAGAGTCATTTATCTTATTTTTAATTTTCTCTCTTGAAGATACCATTTATATCAGTAATATTCTTCTTTTTTTCTGTCTGTAAGTCTGTGAAACCAGAAGGAGGAGTGCCGAGGTCCCCTGGTCTCCAGGCACTAAGGTAGGGTCCAATTTGAGTGATACCCCCTTCTTTTTTTTAAGCTGTTATTTCTATAGACTTCATTTTTATTTTGTCCCTAGTAATCATTTTAACTTGGATGTAAAATGTCACTCACAAACTTGTGTATTTGACCAGCTAGTCCCCAGCTTATGGCACTATTCTGGGATGTTGTGAAACCCTTGGGAGCTGAGAAACACATGGCTGGGAAGCCTTTGCGTATAGCTCAACCCCACTTTTCTGTCCTATCTCTACTTCCAGTTTCACTCAGTGTGAGTGAGTGGTGTGGTCCCCCTGCTATGGCTCACCAATGTCCTTTCCCAGCCATGGTGGACTGCATGCCCTCAAAGCTGTAACCCCAAACAAACTACCCTTCCTTTTAAAATGCTTCTTTTATCACAATGACAACAGCGTTTTATGAGCGTTCCATCCTGGCAGTGGTCAAATTGAGCAGGCTGCCTTGGAATTTTGGAAGGAAAAAGCGCCTAGGACTTGTATTTTGCCTGCTTTTCCAGAGAGAGAGGAGAAAAGAAGGATTACTGTGGGCTCTCACATCATTCCGAGGCTGAGAATCAGAGGATGAGACTTAGTCTGGCAATGCCCACCAAGTATTGGGCAGGGACCACACTGAGGTCAGAGCCTGTCTTGAAAAACAAAAACAACAACAAAAACATACCTTTTGAATAATCTTCCCCCTGGCTGAAGATCTTTCCCACCTGGGCTGCATTGCCATTGCTCAGTCTGAGGAGCCCCAGAATATGGTCAGGAACTGGAGTAGGTACCTCTGCCTTTTCTAGTACTGTTTTGTTTCCCCACCCCATGAAGGAAGAGCCCACAACTCCTCTGCATTATGAGGGAGACAGAGATAGGGTAGGGAGGTGCCACTAGGAGGAAGCCTGTAGGAGGCAATGAGGTAGGCCCCTGTGGAAAACATGAGAAATGGGCCCGGGAGAGATGTGGGAAGAGTTTCCAGCGTTCACTGTTGCTGGCTCATATCACAGTGCCCACACATGTCTTCAGAAGGATGTGTGGCTTCTGAGTCATGCAGAGATGCCAGCTATGTGGCTGTGCTAGAGGATATTCCAAAGGAAGGCTGTTTGAGATACAGACACTGGGACCTTGTCATGTGTTCTAAATCTCTGCAAGCCATCAGTGCATCAGCTCTTCCCTCGATGCCTTGCAACCAGCTAGCTTTCCACCACCTTCTGCAGGAGAGCAACCCCTATATAACCATGGCTACCCTCAAGGTGCCAGCATCGCCACACATGAAGACTGGTCTTCTCCAGCCTCTAGGCTGTGCAACCTGTGCAAAAGGAGGCTCCCACCTCCCTGCTCTTCAGGAGTATAATGTTTTCCCAACCTCCAGCTTCTGCAGTAGTTGTCTCACACTTTGTGTGATGCTCTCTTCATCCTTTGTGCCTGAGCAAAGGCCTCCCAGATTTAGGACCCCTGCCTTCAGGTTCTGCATTTGTACAATGGCCCCTTTAAGGCTCTGTGTTTATGTGGTGGTCTCACCCACCTGTTGACTCTTACCCTGTGCAAATGCATACCTCCCTTCCCAGCTCAGTACTTATGCAATAGTCTTTCCGGTCTTAATACTCTGTACTTGAGCAAGCTCTGCATCTGTGGAATGTCTCCCCTTTAGGCTGTGCACTTGTGCAATGGCTTGCCCGACCTTTAAGCTGTGCACCTTTACAATGGCCTCTCCACCCTGCAGGCTCAGTACAGCATGCAGTGGCCTGCCCCGCCTTCAAGTTCTGCGCCTGTGCAATGCTTTCCTCATCTTGTGGCTCTGTACTTGGGTGAGATCCTTCCCAATCTCTAAGCCTTGCACTTGTTACATGTTCTTCCTCACTCTCATAGTCTACGTGTGTACAATGACTACCACCATCACTGCCATCACACACACACACACACACACACACACACACACGCACACACACACACCACTCCCACACTTTGCTATCCAGTAATCTTAACTCCAGGCTATGTCTCAGTACAGCATGGACTGTGATGTGGTGCATTTACAAGAAAAGCGGAATCTAGGCCAGCTCCAGTTCTCGCCAGTGTGGTGCCCTAGGCAAGTCCTAACTGCTCCAAGGCTCAGTGGCCCCATCTCTGAAATTAAGATGCCAGCAGCACCTGCCTGAGATAATCTTAAGCTGACGGGAAGACATGTAGAGGCACCCTAAGAAGTGGATCTCTTTTTGTGGGCAGACTCAGTAGATAGGAAATGCTGAAGCTTTCATTTTTCAAAACAGGGAAATAAGTTCCATTTAGGAGTTGACTGAGAGACAAGACTGCTGAGCCTTGATCCAGGGAGCGGGGGTGTAGATCGTCCAGATAGGCCTGGGTTCAAATTCAGCCACAGAGCTGGGAAAGCATTGGGCAGTATGCCTTGTGATATTTTTCTTTTCTTTTTTTTTTTTCAGGCAAAGCTGGGCCTGGAAGAGTCTGGAAGTGGTGGTGATATAATCAATGAATTATGTCTGCTCTGTAGAACTGGGAACCCAGCATGGTGCCTGGCCCTGAAGCTGGCTTCCTAAACAATGTCCTTAATCTGCAGACAGGTTTTTCTTTTCTGAGATCTTCCATTGATGGTGGGATGAGCTTTTGAAGTGCCTTCAGTGAGGTCAGAGTAACTAGATGGCAGCACAATTGATGGACCTGGCCTACCCAGCTTGACTTCGCTCAGAACCATTGGCACATATGCTCACGAGACAGTGCTCTCACACAAAGCCTTTTTTTTTTTTTTTTTAACGTGATCACCCATGTCACTAGTGACTACTGCACTGAAGTGGAGTGTTCAGCTGAATGTAGAGAGCATGAATCTGCTTCTGTAGCAATGCCAAACCTAGAAGCCCCAGGGCCGTGGAAGCTGAAGGCAGTCTGCACTTGGAAACGGAAAGCTCTTCTTCTTTTTGGCCCTACAGGCTCTCTGCCCAGCTTGAGAAATTCTGGAAGCTTGGGCCTGCCTGAAGCTGAGCCTGGGGGAGGAGAACAGAAATTGCCTGGGGGAAAAAGCAAAGACACAAACAAACCTGCAAACAAGGCCAGCATTTGTTTTCTGAGAGAAAGAGCCATTCAGCCCCAGCATGGAGCAGGGCTTCCTAGGCCCCGCAACCCAGGAAGCCCTGCAGGATCTTTCCCCACAGCCAACTCTACCCTGCTTCTGCTTGTGGCCTGACACATCCTTGCACCTGTTGGGATAAGGCAGCCTATCCCCAGTGATCAAGGCTGAGGGCTGCTTCCTCTGACCCTGCACCTGGTCTGGAGGAGGTCTCTTCCTTTCCCTTCTCCATCCAACTTTCTATTCCTCCACCTCTGTGGCTGGAGTCTCCAAAGAAGGAAGAGTCCAGGTGGTTGCAATGCACTCATCTAGGGAAGCAGAAGAAGGGGTAAAGCAACTTTGAGCACCTACTGACAGGCCTCTGCTAAGCCCTTTGATCTGTAACAGCATTCCCAGGAGAAAGAGAGTGACATCTCAGGAAACAGAAACAGCTGGAGGTAATAGAAAAGTTACTCTTTCCAGAACAGTCTATTCCACTGAGAAGCAAACACATCAGAGAAAGGCAGTAAAGAAGCCAGTAATAAATCATGGGTGTTCAATAATGTGCTGTCCCTGCTCCAAGTCCATGTGACACATGATGAAGACTTGTTTATAAGGAAGGGACAGAGAACTCAAGCTGTGAGTGAACTGTTTATTTTGTTCAACTGAATACCTGCAGTCACATGAGTGACTGAGCCAGAGAGTACCCTGCCCTCAAGCCTTTCCCACTCTAGTGTCAGGTTCAAGAAAAGGCTTGTTTTTCACTTTTACTCAACACGACTTTGTTGAGTACCTATTTTGTGACAAGGTCCACATCCATCCTTAAAAATGGAAGGGGGGGTGGGGTGGCAAAGAAGCAGTGCTACTCAGGGCCACACTGTGGCTTCACAGGGACTGGGAAACCCCCACTATAGAATAATATCCTTATCAATACAGCTATAAATAACAATGAAATAGCATCCCCTGAGGTTGTATAGTGGACAAGCTGTCTGTTTTCATTATTGTTACTGCCGTAAGGCATAATAAACTCAAGTGTTTTGGTACAATTACAGTGAAGGCTCCATCCTGATCTGCTATCAGCACTTATTAATGAACACAGAGGTTACAGTTATTATAGTCATTACAATGGTCCAGTTCCCGCCTTCCATCTGGTGAGGTAATGTTAGAGGCTGTAGGTCTTTACCCCCATTCCTCACAAGACTCTTATTTTGACGTCTTACCCTCTCCACACCCTACTCTTGGAGGTGACTTCCTGTGAAATAATGTTATGTTTATTCTTCCTACTCAGTTTGTAGGAATTGGGAAACCCTGGAAGACTGGTGAGAAACACCTGTCGGGCCCTTGAGGGCCTGTTCATCCAGAGAAGGCCCTGACTTTGGAGGTGTGTTCTGGGTGGCCCCTCCTGCTGCTGTCCTCCCTGCCTCTTCTCTGCCTCTGGGTAAGGAAGCTCCTTCCTCACTTTCTCCAGCACACTGATATAAACCGGCTGAAACCAAGAACCCAAATCAATCTTTCCTCCCTAAGTTGTTTTTCTAGGCGTTTCGATCACACAAGGGGGATGGGGAGGAAGCTGATGCCGTAGGTCTGTGTGTGCAGGTAACTAGTCTACCGAAATGGCTCCAGGGTAAGAGGCAGCTGCATTTTCCAGGAAGAGTGGGCTAAGTGAGGAGCTCTAGAGCTGCTGTAGATAACATGTAAATGAGTGGGCCTGGCTGGATTCCAGTAAAACTTTATTTATGGACACTAACATTTGAATTCTATGTCATTTTTTTTTCAAATGTTACAAAATATTATTCTTTTGAAAAAAAAATTTTTTTTCAGAAGTATGAAAACCATTCCTAGCTCTCTGGAGCTGCAAAAACAAGCATGGGGCTGAATTTGGGTTGGTACTCTAGATCATGACATTTAACTTTTCTGGGAAACAGCTTAGAGAGAGCCAGGGCCTGGGAGGGCCAGGTCATCAAGCCTGTTCTGCCCTTGTTTACAGAGTGGGGCAGGGAGGACCTGAGTTCTGGGGATCAGAGTCAGCCTTGGGGCACAGGCCCCTCCTCTCAGCCTGAGGGTAACTCTTTCCAAAATACACCCTGCCCCCAAGCTACCTGGCTCTACCTCCACCTAACAGTTTTCTGGAGCACTGTGTCTCTGAGGCTCCACAGGATGGATTGAGAAGATGGTTTAGGACATGCGTGGGATAAAGCAACAACTAGTAGAGGGCTGGGGTACTATCAACTTGGCTATTTGCTCCAGTTCCCGGGACCTGTTGGACACCCCCCCCCCCTCAGGACAGCAAATATTACAGCTTCTACACACCTCATCCTCATGCACAAACAATACTACAGACTCAAGAGAGGCACTGTCACGTTTTCAGAGACACACAGCTAGAAGGTGGCAACCTTAAGTAAGACTTAAACCTACTACAACTGTTTCATTATTGGGGCTTCAAGAGTGACATGATTGGACCCTCTCTGTTCTCCTGGTTGCTAGAAAGATGGTGGGCCACCAGGGCATTTATCAGTATTGGTAGTACTCATTCTAGCTATGGGTCACATGGCAGGATATAGTTATGAAGTAGCAACGAAATAATTCTGTGGTTGGGGGTCACCACAACATGAGGAAATGTGTTAAAGGTTTGCAGCATTAGGAAGGTTGAGAACCACTGATACAAAGAGGAAAAGGGTTGTGATGGTCCATTTGTGTGTCAGGGAGTATAACTGTGTGGCTGGAACATAAAAACATAAGCAGCTGGGAAGATGGTTCAGACAGGAAAGTACTTGCTGCAGAAGTTTGAGGACCTCAGTTCTGTATTCTCAGCACCCACAAAAAAGCTGGTTGTGGCACCCCTGTAATGATAAGGCTGAGGAATTGGACTGGATGCTCCCTGCTGCCGCTCTCTGGAGGATAGTCCTGATGAATTTTTGAGCTCGAGATTTGTCGAGAGACTCTGTCTCAAAAAAATAAGGTGGAGAGCAATAGAAGACACTCGACACCAACCTCTAGCCCCTACAGGGATGCCCGTATGTGTGTGCCCCCTCTTCACTCTGGAATAGATATACTCAATGTGATCTTCTGGGAGCCCAGGAATGGACCTGGCTAGAGTCCACCATCCTGGCCAGTATTTAATGAAAGCTTGCTTCAGATTTGGCTCAAAAACTGTGGTAGTAGTCTTATTCTTGATTAGTAGGCTTAACAACAACTGAAGATTTGAGTTCTAATCCCCCAAACCTCTATAAAATTTGATGCAGTAGTTCCTACTGCTACTCCCACCACTTCTATGATGACATGGGAGGCAGAGACAAGGGAATCTCAGGAAGGTTCGGGCCAACAAGCCTGGCACACATAAGGATGAATGAATGAGACTGTCTCAGATGAGTTGAAAAGTGAAGATCAAGATCTGAGGTTATCCTTCAGCCCTTACTTGTGCAAACACACACACACACACACACACACACACACACACACACACACAGTGTAGGGGGAAATGGGGGGAGAGGGCAGGGGGAGAATACATCCCTTTCAAGGGCATACCTACTTCCTCCAACTAGACATACCTCCTGATATTTCCACTACCTCTAAATGTCAATCCCATTTGCTGACCAAGTTTCCAACATTTGAACCTTAGAGGAGCATTCCAGATTCCAGATCCAAAGTGAAACCGACTAAAGCCAGAAAGGGGAATTTTGTATGTAACTCATGAGTATTCATATTAATCACATGAGGCAAAATATACCTAATATGTATGTATGTTCACAAACACACATGTATGCTCGTGTGTGCCTATACATACATGAACACTGTTCAAAATCTGAATTAAGCATCTCCTGGCTCAAGGTCACTCAGCTAGAAAGTGTTGTTGGAGGATTTAACGTGGCCTTGCTTGGCTCAGGAAGGCAACATTGACTAACACGTAAACACACTTATAAAGGGGCCTCAGCTGTGCCCACCACCTCTGCATTCACCAACAGTAGCCAGTACTACTGTGTCCTGCCTCTTGACATGCCCTTCCACTCTGATTCTGAAGGCTTTCAGACCTCTGCAATGACCAGTGTTGGGGAACTATGAGACCAAAATAGGGAAAATAGACCTTGCAGGTTAAGAGTCCTGTTTGTAGTTAAGAATATGTTTCTGTTTGACCCATCAAGCATTGGATGTGCTTGATCACATGTGGGCAAAAGGTATGTGGGCAGGAAATACATCAAGATGTATGCTTGCCCCTGATCGGACCTGCTGGAAAATACAGTGAATTATGGGTTTTGCCTTTTTAAGCCCCTACAAAACATGGCCATTTCCTAAGAACTCAGGGGTGGACCTAGCCAGAGTCTAGCCTCCTGGCAAGTATGTAATTAAAGCTTGCTTCCAATTTGGCTTTAAATTGTGGTAGGGGTCTTATTCTCAAACAGTGGGATTAACAGAACCAATGACCGTTTTTTTTTTTTTTTTTTTTTTTTTTTTTTGCTTTTTTGTTTTTTTCCAGTGCAAACAAGTACTGAGTGAGGCTGAGGAATAGAGTAGAGAGAAGCAGGAATTGGTACCAGGCACACAGGATAAGCCAGGAAATGCAGGCAAAAACAGCAACCGAGCCATCACAGCTGATATCTTACAGACCGACTGAGAGTGGTTAGCAGACCACTCTTTACTACTGTTTTCCTTTCCTTGACATTCCCTGTGTGCAGGAGCCTGGCCTGCAGTCCTGTCTCTTTGGCCTGCTCTACTTAGGTAGAGCTCCACTGTTATGACTGTCATGTGCTTTCTATGACAGCTGTCATTCATTCATCAAACATAAGTTTACTGACTGTCTACTCTGTACCAAATACAATCTAGACCCTGCAGTTTCCATGGTTAGCAAGAGTCCAGAACATTCCTTTTCCAGGAGCCTATTTTCTGAGGGGAGGAGAGAGACTGTCAGTAAAATAAATTCACATTTTACATAAAAGTGATTGTGAGACGGTGTCAGTGGCGAATTAAAGAACCTGGGAGGGTGTGCCAGGAGTAGCGTAGGTGGCTTCCACCTGAGATCTGCACCTCCTCTTTCATGTTGCTTTTTTATGGTCTGGGAGTGGCGACATGGTCTTCTGTAGCCCTGGCCTCAAACTTACTATGAGGTGGAAGATGGCTGTGGATTCCTGGACTTTCTGCTTTTACCTTTGGAGTTCCAGAGCCACTTCACAAGGCTGAAATTGTGTGTGTGTGTGTGTGTGTGTGTGTGTGTGTGTGTGTGTGTAGGAGGAGGAGGAGGAGGAGGAGGAGGAGGGTTGCAAGGTCATCCAAAGGCCAGAGGTGGGCATTTGTTGTGGGGACATCAGGGGTCCTATGTAGCCACACTGTATTGGGGATTTGAACTCTTGTCCTCATGAGCATGAATCAAAGCACTCATATCCACTGATTTACTGCTCCAGCTTCTCTAAAACTATTTTTAGCTTTCTCCAAAGTGAAATCATTCTAGAAACAAAATCTCTCTCCCCTCTAGAGAATTTGCCCTCTCTGAAAGCTGGACAGGAAAAGAAGGCAGAGGTCCCTGGCCAGCACTTTCCCTGTGGTTGCTACTTTCATTGAAACCTTGTTGACAAGGTGGCTGTGTTGTCCTGTACCTGCTGCTGCTCTGAGAACTGAGAAGCGCCCATCGTTCTCTGGCCACCAAGTGCTCAGTCGTGTTGGAACCTTAGTGGCCTGCCCTGGGAAGTGGCTGGGGGGTTTTTCCTGCAAGATCAGCTCTCCACAAGAGCCTTTAAGGCCTCCAGCTACATTCTGTGGGGCCCTTCCCTGGCAGAATGGCAGAGTGGTTCCTTTCCGGAGTTCCTTGGCCTTGACCCCACCCTCACCCCAAACACACAACTTGTTGAGTTAGCAAGCACAGCCTAGCCTCACTCCAAGTCCCGTGACAATTCCTGGCTATTTCCTCTCTACAGCATGCGGAGCTCTGGGAATCTCTCGATCTGGCTGTTTATCTGGACCTTAGCCGCAGCTCTCCCTTCTCTGGCCTCTGTTTAAGCCAGCTCCTCCACCTGGCAGTTAAAGTCTTAAGCCCAGCATTCTCAGGTGTAGACCGGTACCCAGAGGCAAAGCTATCCTCTAGAAACTGAGAGATGAGCCAGGCCTGCGCAAACATGGCACATCCTATACTTTTGACAAATAGTTCACGCACTGAGAAAGCTTCCAGAATCTAACCTCAGAATGCCAGGCTTCAAATCCCAGCTCTGTTGGTTTCTGATTCTCTGGCCTTGCTACTTCCTGGTAGTCCGAATTTATGTAATCTCTTAATTTCTCCTAATTTGAGAAGGAGAGTATGGGATCCTGTATGTCCTGAAATGCACTAGTGGCTCAGTTACGTAAATACAATAGATTCGATTGGAATAAAGTTAAAAATTCAATTTCTTTGCCAAAGCCAAAACCAGCAGTACCTGCCACAGAAAAAGCCGGCAGCACCAGCCCCCCCCCCCCCCCCCCCCCCCCCCACACACACACACACTCACGCTGCCTGCCATGGGCGTACCAGGAGCAGTGTGGTCTGATCCTAAGAAAAGATTATGGTGTCTTTTCTCCCCAGACTGTCACCTCCCTTTCCCTTTCCTTTCCCTCAGGTTCCCTTTTTCTAAAATGGGCAAAAGGGTTCTAAGTCTGTCAGTGATTCCCCCAACACCCCACCCAGCACTACGGGGCAGGGTGGGGGTGGGGTTACACATGTCAGGCCCTTGCTGCAGCACTGCTCAGCAAGACTCAGTTTCTCCACGTAACTGGCAAGAGGTTGCTTTCACTCTGCAGGGGCCTCAGCTCAGTTGCCCCAAACCAAAAGATTAAGTTTGGGAAGAAAGAGGGAGTTGAAGAGGGAGGAGCTTGCCGGGCCCCTGCTGAGAAGACAAGCTGGCTGGTCCTGGGACAAACTTCCAGAGTACAGGTGTCAGGCTGCACGTTCCAGCCCTCCCCTACAGCCACTGCGGATCTGGCCAAGCTGAGTCTCCTTCCGGCCCAGAGATTCTGGAAAGGGTGTGAGCTGCTGCACGTCTGTCTCGGAGCGGGTGTGGCTGCCGGCACCACTCCCTCCTGAGTCCTCAGTCCGGTGGCCTTTCTTCCACTTCTGCAGCCCGGGAAGGCAGCTGTGAAACAGGGCCAGCTGGCAAGCACATCCAGCCCAGAGTACCAGCCAAGGGCCCCCTTGAGGTTCTGGAGCTGAACCCACACCGCCCCCCTCCCCCGCTGTTTCTAGAGTTGGACCAGCAATAGAGAAAGTCTCTAATTCTACCACAGGGCTCCTGGGAAGGGCTCCTAGGCGGGGCTCTCAGATCTTGCTCTTTCTGTGGGGACTTGCAGATCTTCAAGACGGGCCTAAACTGTCTCTGCTTGTCTCTGCTGACCTCAGTCGCAAACCATGTAGAAGCAAAACCCTCTCCCAGCATGCTGGGGGCTCCCCAGCATGAAGGAGTGGAAAGCCTGCCAGTTACCCCTGGTTTCCCACTGGTAGGCTTTGGAGGCTGATGATTCCCCATTATGCTACTTCTGTGTCACGTGGGTGCTCAGGCAAAGGGACATGGGAGTGCCAACTCCCTTTTGTATGACACAGAACCTGTTACCATCTAGGTTGGGCAGGGTCACCCATCGTTTTATTCCTTGACTTACTTGGCTGATTGTCTCCACCCTGGGCCGGGCCCCAACTTCTTCAGAAAATGTTGGTTGAATGCATAAAGGGATGAAGAGCAGGGCCTTGGCAAGAAAGTTTGTTATGTATGGCCTTCCTTCCCTTTGCCCAAAGCATGAGGCCTGATGCTTTGATAGGGCTAAGGGGGGAGGGGTGTTCACACCCTACCTGAGCCCTGGCAAGGTTCCAAGGAGGTAAGAAAGGTGCTGAGGGAACAGAAGCCAACAGTACTGAAAAGGAGATTCACACACCTCTTCTCAGTCTACAAACTACAGAATGGAGGATGACATCAGGGAGGCAGCCTGCAGGTGACATTCCCTCCCCTAAGCTGCAGAAAGGGATAGCAGATCAGCTCTAGCTTATAGGAGACAGAGTGGATGAGGAGCATCCTGTCAGACAGGCGCGGGGCTGGTACAAAACATCCCAACAGTTCCCCAGTGATGAACACCTAAGGTGTAGTAAAGTCTCCTCTTCACAGGAAGTCACTGAGGATTTGATCCGAAGCAGGCTAAGGACACAGAACTGTGAGACTGGGGACGAATTGGGTGGGGGAGCCTTTGCTGCCTTTGTTTTTCACCGTCAGCTGTTTAAGTGAGAGATACCTGGCACAGAGGAAAGAACAGACTAATAGGTTTTCTCTGCCGACGGAATAAGCCAAGTCAAACCGAAATAAGACTATGAAAACAGGTTTATTGGAGGCAGCTCTTAGGTTCACCAGTCCCAAGGAACAAGGTGGGGGTGGGGATGGGGGTGGCAAGAAAGCTGGAGAGAGGAATGCTGGGAGAGAAAGGAAGAGAGAGGGGAAGAGGAGGAGAGGGAGAGAGAGGGCGCCACATGTGTGGATTATATAAGAGCCTCTGGGAGAGAGGAAGCCCAGCCCCTGAGCTGAAAAGTTCAGGGCAGAGGGTGGGGTTATGCCGGCCATACCCTGCAACATGTGGGGACTGAGATATACTGGGAGAATCCAGAAGGCAGGTCCTATTTGATAGGTTAAATAGTCACCTCAGCAGCTTTTCCTGAGTCTGCAACCCAGCACAGTCCTTTGGGATTTAAAGGCGATGAAAGGCTATTTGGCACGTGTGGGAATCACGGAGCCACTCAGAGACCAAGACAAACACCTGTCCTTCCTGGTTAACGGGTTAATGCCCAGTCCCTAGAGAGAGTATCTAGTTTCTTGGACTTAGGCTGTAGCTTAGTTGGTAGAGTGCTTGCAGGACACACCCAAAGCCCTGAGTTTGGTCCCCAGTGCCACATACACTAAACACTGTAATAGATGCCTGTGATCTCAGTACTTGGGAGGCAGAGGCAGGAGGATCAGAAGTTCAAGGTCATCCTCAGCTATATAGTATAAAGGCCGACCTGGGCATCATCTTACTCTATCTTTTAAAAGTCCTCTCTCCCATAAATCTGTCTCACCTTCTCTTGAACTTCATCTAAATACAGCACACAGTGACTCTTTTCAGCCTTCTTCCCTTGGGCCAGTCCTTAGCCCTTGCTGGTGAAGGAGCTTCCCTCTGCCCTAAGGCCCACCATCTTAATGCCTCAGCTGTCAGAGGTTCCGGATGGTGTCTAAAAGGGGCTTGTGGGCAGCGTTGATTAATCCTTATGTTGCTCACCACACTGTGAGTGACTGAGCCCCATGCCAATGTGTTACCCCACTGCTCTGGAGAGGTCTGTTGCTTGAAGGAAGTGTTTCTAGAAAAAAAAAAAAAAAAAAAAGGGTGTTAGTTCCTCTTTGCAGGCTCCATGGAGACACTTGCTATGTGCTTCCAGCTTCTGGTGGCCCCTGCAGGCTTCCACTCAGCACCCTTCTTCAGTCTGCATTCTGGGCAGCAACCAAGGGCCTGTGGTCATCTCTCCTCCCCCTGCCTCCCTCATACAGGCAGTGTTTCTCATACTGCTGCCACCAGGGTGACTCAGGGCAATGCTCTCATCTCAAGACCCTTAATTTAAATAGGCTTGTTGAATGTCCTTTTACTATATAAGGTAGCACATTCCCTTTCTGGGGTGAGAACACAGACTTCTATTTAGGGGAGAAGCATGGACACAGTTCACCCACGACTCTGGCCCCCAGGAGCACCCATCCCCAGTTATGCAACCATCAGCTCAGTGAGGGTCCCCAAGGCTTTGCTGAGTTTGCAGTAAGTGGTATTCTGCTTTCCTGGGATCTCCTGCCGACAGGTTACAAGCCAAGGCTGCTGCAGATCCTGTCACTGCTTGAAGGCAGTGTGCCCAACCTTTAGGAGAGTAAAAAGGAAGCAGAGCATGGTATGTGACACACATGTTCACAAAACACACACACGTATGTAATCATTCATGCATATACTCTATACACATACACATAACATGTACATACATACACATGCAGGTATGTACATGCAAACATACATGTACAGATATGTGTGTGTGTGTGTATGTGTGCACGTGGACACATTTGGGGTATTCTCAAGAGAGTGAGTAATTATGATGCTTGTATCTGGCCATGGCTGCATATTATGGTCGCATAAGCTGCTGTATTCTCCAGTGGCTTGAGGTCCCCCCTGAGTTGGGAGGGAAGAAGTCTTAGGAATGTGTGCCTGTGATTCCTTTCATGAACACTGGGCTCAGAAGAAAGCTGAGGTTGTGGCGTAGGGCCACCTTTCCACTCGCAGACTTCTTCACAGTAATCCTAGATCCCTGGCCGTGCCTGTGCTGAACATGTTCCCCTCACCCACTCCATTGTGCCTTCCCCAACAGTCATGCAAGTGTGGAACCTGGCCTCTGGCTTTACTCATTCTTCCTTTCAGAGTTCTGCCCACATGCCTGGCTCCCACCTGCTGCCCAAGCTACCCTGCCATACAGACATCCCTGTTTCTGAAGATGACCAGTGCAGTTTCATAGTAGGAATTCGAGGCTCTGTTGCTTGCCCACCGTCATCCACTAGTTCCTGCCAAAGCCATTCCTAGACTTGGATCTGGCCCCTGGCCTGGGGCTGCAAGGGCACTGACCTCCTGGGCACATCTCTTAAGGCTCCCTTACACCCCCCATAGAAAGACTTGGGGGGGGGGGGGGGGGAGGCACTTGCCAGAGCCTCGAACGTAACCCTAAGATTAGGTTGCAGCGCTGGCTGGCTGTGGCCTACATTCAGCCACAGTAAGCATTTTAACCTTCCTCTCCCATCCTTTCCTCTATTCTTCCATCCCTCCTTCAATCAATCTTTCCACCCCTTCCCTCCCTCCCTCTTCCTCCTCCCCTGTTCTTTGCTCCCACACCCATCTTCCTCCTTTAATTCTCTTCAACCCTTTCCTCAGCAGCCCTGCTTTGTGTTTCCAACCTGTGATTTAAAAGCACCTTAACGTCTCCACTTAGCTGGGCTCTGGGAAAAATAGTGCCTAACAAGAGTGAAATGATTTTAAAAACAGAGTGAAGCCTCCAGGTGAGACAAGTAGCAGAAACCTAAATGACTATAATTCTGGTGTCCAGGCAGTGATAAGGCTGGCTCTTGGGTAGCTCCTGCTCCATGGGTAATGATGCTGTTAGGTAATAAGACTTAAGTCGTCAGTGTAGACAGTAAATGGAGCTTAAAAGAATCCAGAAGCCACTGCAGTCTAGAAAAGCTTCCAGGAAGTCACTGAAGGGTTTGGATCTGAGTTACCAGGAAGAGCTACCCAAGATAGGTCAAGGGTGCAAAGCATGAGGGCCTAGGAATAACCAGGAATTAGGGAGTGTGGCCTTACTGCCGTTCTGTTCTTTTGAGGCTGGTTCTGATATGCTGCTCTCTCTGTCAGTTAGACTCCATAGAGCAGTGGTTCTCAACCTGTGGGTTGTGACACCTTTGGGTCATCTATTAGACATCTTGCATATCAGGTATTTCTATTATGATTGATAACACTAGCAAAATTACAATTGTGAAGTAGCAATGAAAATCTTTTACGGTTGAGGATCACCACAACACGAGGAACTGTATTAAAAGGTTGCAACCATTGCCATAGAGAAACAGCTGGACTCTAGCTGAGGCCAGGACAAATTTGCTGGGTGGTCTGTGTGGCATTCACACCTGCAGGGTTGCTGTGCTCTGAGCCCTCTGATGGAAGGGTGTCAGCTTTCTAATATCCCTGCAGATGTCATGACCCCTAATCCCCAGGGCTTTGGGATCATGAGATAAGACACCAGAGAGAACTCAGACCTGTCCATTGCCCTTGCATCTCTCTGTGTCCTAAGGAATGAGGACAGGGACTGCTCAACAAGTTCCAGAGCATGCCACATGCTTTATGTGTGCACCTCATTCAGAGATGAGGAAAGGGCTACATAGAGAAGAGCCCACAACCCCTGGTTACACAGACGGTAAGAGGTGAGCTGCTGCGAAGTCGGCCCTTGCCTCCATTGATGCAGGGTGTTCGGAAAGCATTTGAAGGCTGATGTCATCTTTGATGACCTCAGGTGATGAGGGACACTATTAGGAACCCTGACTTCTAAGGCTGCACATCCTTCTCAGGGTCCCAGTTCCCATTTGAGGCCAATCATCATTAGGCCCTGCCCTGCTGGAATTAGGCTAAAGGGAGCAAGCCAGGGACTGAAGCTGGACTTCCTGGTCAAGGTGAGAGAATCAGGAGCCAACTTGACTGTGGAAGAGAGGTTGAGAACTGAAGGCAACATGCCTGTGTGCCTGTGCTGTGTTTGGGTATGGGTCTGGGCAGGATGGGCCAGGTGAAGTGAGTGCTAAGTGTGTGATGGAGCAAAGGAAGGGTCCTTCTTAGAACCCTTGTTGAGAGTCTCACTCAAGGACATTTCCAGAAGTTTCCTGCAACTGTAAAAACTGTAAAAACTGTCTTGCCTCCTCCACCTCTGCCTCTTCCCTTCTAGCTTATTCTCCAGTCCAACCAGAACTTTCTGTTCCACTAAAATGTATTTTATATTCTCATCCAGCAGCCTTTTCCTACCACTTAATCATTGTGCTCCTCCCTTAGGCAGGGACGGGGTGTGCTATGAGCCCAACCTCATCACCTTGCACCCTGCTTTGTTGGAAATTAGATGCTAAGTGCCACGTGTTGTATGTGATGTCTATGACTAGTAGGCATACTATTTAGAAACTCTTTTACTTAAGTTTCTTATCTTTTTCTCCCTACTCCACCCCAATCCCTTTCAATACCCCAACACCAGGTAGGAGAGAGAAAGTGTTAGTGGGAGAGGGGGCACAGTTCTCTTAGCTGCTTCCTGCTGCCAGTCCAATCCTTGTTTTAGGAGATCTCCAACTTCTTGTCTCACAGCAGCAACCAGGAGCAGCAAGAGGGAATCAGGAGCAGCATTGTTCTTTCTCTGAACTCCACACTCTCTGGGCTCTGGCATTTATTCTCTTTGTAGAGTCCTCATAATTAAACTATCTGCGGCTGTCAAAGAGCTCCTCTCAGAGTCCACAGTTGTGAGCCATCTGAATCAGTCCCACATCCCACACCTAGGACCAAAACAAAAGCATGTTTATATACACAACATAAGGCCTGTGACATGTCTTCCCGCACTTCAGGACTAAGCCCCTGATCACTCTTAAGGCGCAGCCTTCAGGTGAACACTTTGAAAATGGTTTGCCAGCTAGTTTGCTGGCACAGACAACAGGTCTAAGCTGCACCGATACCCTGAAACTGCAGCATCTTCAGCTAGGCTGGTGGGACCTCCTCGCATGCATCATCACTTGGGAAGATAAGGAAACCAATAGTGGGAAGAGACTGGTAGGGTCTGGATGTACTGGCTGTTGCCACGATGCTATTCCAGGACCTGAACTTTTAAGGCTCCAGCTGCAACTGAGCAGAAGTGAAACCAGGATTCTAGCCAAGGGAATTCTAAATTGGATTCCAGTTCAGTGACTCAACCTCTTGCTCTCAGCCCTTTGTTTCTGTCTGGGACCCTGGGGACTAAATGGCACCTTAGGGACATAACAGAGCATGTGACAGCAAGGGAGTCTTAACTTCTAGAAGTCAAACTATGCATCTACATTACTTGTGCACTCTTGCTGGAAGGCTTCTGAGCTCTCAGAGGGTGGAGTTGAGACAAATCACAGGTGTGCTCTACAGGGCTGGCTGAAGACTGTATCCCACCACCTCTGGCTGCCTCACTGGGCCAAGCTGCATCATCCCATACTGGGGGCCTGCCACAGTTGCCACTCTGCTCCATGCTTAGGCAGCACATTTCCTGGCTTTCAGGAATTCATTCACCTTGGAGAGATCCAGGCAACTGGTAGCCATCACGTCTTCCCAGTGGTAAATCCTAGTCCTTTTGGTGGTCTCCAGATAGCTGTGTACACCCAAGCCATCACCTCATCAAAGCTCTTACAAATGTCCTCTGTGGCCTCATCGCCTCATCTCTGAACTCTGTTCCAGCCACACTGGCTTCTTGCTGGTCCTCCAATATGCCAAGCACTTTCTAACTCACAGCCTTTGCACCTGCTGTTCCTTTGCCTAGAGTTGCTTTTCCTTGTCTATCTGATGTGCTCTGCTTCCTCAATCACCTCTCTCTGGGACCCTCTCAGTTAAATGCCACTGCTCTTATGGTCTAAAACCTCCAAGGTTGTTTTAGGAGTATGTACACATGTGATTCTTACAGCTGGAAGAAAGTAGCTTTTCTTATTTTTGACTATTTGAATGATAAATGTCCCCTCATCATCTCAAGCATTTGAACATTTAGTCTTCAGTTAGTGGTGCTGTTTGGGTATGTTTAGATGGTACAGTCTGGAGACAAGATGTCACTGGGAGTGGGCTTTGAGATGAAAAGTCTTATGTCATTCTCTCAGCGTATTCTCTCAGCTTCCTACTTGCAACTGAAGATATAAGCCCTTGGCTTACTGCTGCTGCTCCCATGCCTGCCTCTTGCTTCCCTGCGCTCTCTCCACCATCATAGTCACTTATCCCTCTGGAACTGGAAGCCAAAATAAACTCTCCTTTAAGTTGCTTTTGCTCATAATGTCTTAGGAAAGCAAAGTAACAGATACTGCCCCTCACATCAGAGCGGCTTTCAGACTCCTTTTACCAGGGAAGATGGATGTAATCACTGAACAAGTCCATACCTGACCTTTGGGAGCTTCCTTCCCAAAGGTGAGAAGACTGGTACTCATGGAGCCCTATGCCACCAGGAAACTACACTGATGAATTGTTCCTCAAAAGGGAAGGATGCATGAGCAGAAGCCATCTTGGTCAGTCAAGCCCCAGCCAGTTCACAGAGAACAGGAAAACCTACCCAGCTGAGCTCATCCTAGACTATGAGTCCGGAAAGTAATAAATCAACAATGTTCTGAAAGGTGGCCCTGGGAGTGGTGGCTAGTAACTGAAGCATGCCTTCAATTTGACTTTGACAGTCTTCTTCCCCGCTTTCTTTCTCCATTATGCTGGTGTCCAATGAGCAAGCTTGGTACATCCTTGTTCTCACCACATTACCTGGTTGCTGCTCAGAATGTGGTGGACTCCACAAGGATGATGCTTTCTTCTACTTCATTGCTGCTGTAAGTAACTAAGCTAGAGCCTGGCTAATAGCTGATGCTCCATGACCTTGCGGCATTACACATTGCAGGAGGATACTTGTCCTCTTTGCATTATTATTAACGTGCATGTCAGCAAGTCCTGTAGTGGCATCAGCTCTGTGTGATGTTCTTGTGCCATATGAGTACTTGGGGACCAAGGGAGCCAGTTCTTGTCCTTCTACCATGCTTATCAACACACACACACACACACACACACACACACACACACACACACACACACTCACACACACACACACACGTCAAATGTGCAGGCCATTGTCCTTTTCCTTTGAGAGCACGGTGGTTTGGGGATGATTTACATGTGTGTCTGCTATGTTGGCACACACACAGAAGAAAAGTGTGGATGAGAGAAGCTGTGTATACCTGGGAGTTAGGCTCAAGCAGCCATCCTCATTGGGCAGGTTTCCTTTTCATTCTCTTCAAGCCTTCCCATTGCTGTGCCTCAGGCCCAAAGAGGAGGTGATGCTACAGCCAGAGCTAGAGATCAGATCACATGTAGCTGCTTAGGACCTCTGGTGGTGATTTTGGCTGTGTGGTTCTGGGCTGGGACCCCCAGAATCTGCATTTTCATCTAGCATTCTAGAAGCTTCTTTGGAGGAGGAGACTTTGGGGAGGGCCCTCCAAAGGTCCTGGTGATTTTTATATTAGGCTCCAGGGCACATATATCACAGCAACCTAGAAGCTCGAATTTCACTCTCTCATGGTCTGCAAGCCAGAAGTCTGAAAATCAATTTCATTGAGCTAAGACCAGGGCAGAATATGCCTATTGCCCATTGAAGCTATGGTGGCATTTGCTGTGACAAGTCCCATCACTCCATGTCTGCCTCTCTGTGGTCACAGTACCTTTTCTCTTCCTCTTCAACTCCTTGTCATTTTTTTTCTCTCTTTTCTGTTTGTATGTACATGTATATGATGTGTGCTTGAGAAAGTTACAGACATGCATGTGCTATGGTATGTATTTGCAGACCAGAGGGCAGCTTCCTGGAGTTGGTCCTTACATTTCCAGCTTGTTTTTGAAGTAAGGACTCTGGTGATTTTTGCAATTGCATACATCAGTCTAGCTGACCTGTGTGCTTCCAGCTGATTCTTCTGTCTTATCCTCCCATTTCCTGTAGAAATACTGGCATTGCAGTTGTACAGTACCTCATCTGGCTTTTTGGTTTTGTTGTTGTCTGTTCGTTTCTTAGGGTTTGTTTGTTTGATAGGGTTTCTCTATATAGTCTGGCTATCCTGGAACTCACTCTGTAGACCAGGCTGGCCTCGAACTCAAAGATCTGCACACCTCTGTAGTGCTGGGATTAAAGGAGTACACCACCACGCCCTACTTCATCTGGCTTCATCTGGAGATTTTTTTTTCTTTTTTTGATTGAACTCGAGTTATCAGGTTTGCACAGCAATCACTTTTACTCACTGAGGTATTTCCCCTACCCTCACCATTTTCATTCTGCACCAGACCTTTTTCTGACTTATGAAGATACTGGGGGGTGGGAGTGCGATGGGTTACCATTACGGCTACCTGGACCATCTAGGGTACTTTCCCTCCACAAAATCCAACACATCTGCACAGAACCCTTTATATCAGGGATTTCCACTTGGTTATCACTGGTGGGCTTTTAGTTGGCCTAATATGATTGTTTTCTCAATTCTTTAGTAAGAACAGTAGCCCAGAGAGGCTGATGGGCTTCCCAAAACCACACAACTGTTCAGGTACCTAGATTGGATTCACTTTCTTTTACACCAGCTTCCACTGGAGTATAACAGAATTTATAGTCCTAGGCTGCTTTTGTCTAAGATCCATTTGTGTGTGAGTCTGTACCAGGCCATGTCATGGCAGCCTGTGAAGTTTAACAAACATGTAGTGAGAATCAGTTCTCTCTTTCCACAATGTGGGTTGCGAGTGCGAACTCAGGTCTTCAGGCTTTGAAGCCAGCACCTTTACCCCTGAGTCCTCTTTCTAGCCCCACAACCAGCTTTTTCATGTACGTTCTGAGGCTTAAACTCAGGTCCTCATGCTTGCAAAGCTGACTTTACTGACAGCCATCTCCCCTTTTGTCTAAGAGTTTAAAATTTGGACAGGTGATCCATGGTGCCTGAGTTATCATCAGGAAAGACTTACAAAGATTGTGTGTTATGAGGGAAAAGATATCTTCCCATGGGAGGAGAATATAGACAGTAAAAATAATTACCCAGCATTGTTGAGGAAAATGGCCATGAGTACAGAGGAGCCAATGATGCCCTGGGGAAGGGAGAACCTCATCTCCTTTATAATGGTGCCTGAACCTATGACTTCAGGGTTTACATTTCACCCCACTCTTGTAGGGCTCAGTGATGCTAGGGCCAATTTCAATCACCTGTACCTTAATAAGAAGGTTCTAGCATCTTGGACAATGAGCAGAAAAGCAGCTGACAACAGTTATAAGAAGGAAAATGGGAGAAATGACACAAAGCTTGCATGAATGAGTAAAGAGCTATCTATGCTACACTTTCTGCCTTGATTGTAGATGGGCTCTTGCATGTCCCCCAAAAGCTATATGTTGAAGGTATGGTCTCCAGCTTATAGTGCTATTAGGTAATAAAAACTTCAGAAGATGAGGTCTAGTGGAAGGAAGTCGGTCCCTTGGAGAGGACACTGGGATTATAGGCTTATAGGTTCTCTTTCTCTCTCTATTTGCCTTGCCCTGCCTCCCGCCCTTCATCCCCCATCTCGTCTCTGTCTGTCTGTCTCTGTCTCTCTATGTGTGTGTGTGTTCCCAGTCACTATGAGGTGACTGTCACCCCCTGCCACTATGTGTCCTATGCCATCGCAAGGGGCCCAAATCCACAAAGGTCAAGAGGCTACAGACTGGCATCCCTAATCAAAGAGGTTTAAACAAACCTTTCCTGTTTTAAGTTAATTGTCCTGGGAATTCTGTCACAATGTCAGAAACCGAAAGAAATAATTCTTGTTAAAACTCAAAGGCTACAACTTGTGAGACCTCAATTTTTTTTACACTACTCATGGATGCTTATGTGTTGCTGTGTCTACTTAAGACCATCGTGGGCCCGTCCCACCTTAGGTTTCATCTACTTTCAACATGGAGGGATAGATGTATGGGTGGCATGGGGGTCTGAGTTCAAGGCTACTACTAAATATTAGTATTTTTTGGACACAGCTGTAACGTCTCAAACCAGTTACAATAGTTTAGTTGCAAGAGGCAACACCTACACATATCTGAACAACATGACAGAGGGAATCCATTAGTTAAAAGGGATGAAAATTTGATAATTGGGAAGGACTTGAAAAAAGGCTTTGATGCAGCACCTCTATGGCTGTCAACAAGATTTACTGTCTCCCATCTCTGTCCTATCTGTCCCTGTATTGGCTTCATCCTGAGCCTTGGTCTTCTCTGATCACAAAAGAATTGTCAGCAGCAACCTTGTCTGCATCCTTCATCTTTCATATCCGATGGAGGCCCCAAGATGAGCCAGGCTATGCAAACTTTGGGGCCAGGAACATAATGTCAGACCTCAGAAGAGTAAAAAACAGAATGCACTTGACCCAAATTTTAATACACAGTATAAATTTTAAAAAATGAGCAACCAAGAAAGCCAACTCCCATTTAACTAATGTGGTGGGTTCTCACAAGCTGTCTGCCTGATTCACCTTCAGTATGGGGTACACAGTCTTCTTTGCCAGGAGCATTGTCCTAGACAACCATCCGCTGTGAGCCCCTATAGCAACTGCAGACCTTGTCCTTGTCTGAGGTCACAGCATAGTCACATGCATTAGTTAATGGACACAAAGCCTAAATGCCTGGCTAACTGATGAGAGTTGAATCATTTCCCCCTATAAAGATATGACAAAAGTTCTAACCTCCAGTACCTTAGAGTATGACCTTGTTTAAAGATATCATGGTTCTGAATATAATTGTTTAAGATAACATCACAGTAAGTGGGATGGGACCTTAATTCAATATGACCCATGTCCTTATACAAAAAGACAAAGACAGAGACAATTGGGTCTAGCTTTTTATGGAGACAACAATTTAAGGGACGCATCCGAAATCCAAAGAATTCCAAGAAGTTCTGCCAGGTACTAGAGAAGAGCCTAGACAAGGCAAGAGGGGTGTAAGAATATAATGTTAGAGCTGGAATCAGCTGCTGCTTGTGCAGCAAGCAGCCTTGACCCTCTTCACAGATACTAACAGGGCCCCCACTGAGATGTCATCTGTAAGGCGTTAGCTAACAGACTCTCGTGCCAGAATCTTTCACCTGGGGAAGGAGTTTCAAACCAAAGGGCTCCCGGTGGCTGCACACCCTGCCCCCTGCCAGCTTCCCTGCCTCTCACCTGGCCTGGGAATCACAGAGCCTGTCTAGAGGCTCATGCTGTGATGTTGTGAATCCTCTCCCAGTCACAGGTATAAGAAGCCACTCCCTCTTCTGCTGCATGAGCCCTGACTACTCTCTAGAGACCCCACCATACTGTTGTCTCTGAAGCTAGAGTTTGAACTCCTTTTGGAGACGTCATGTTATAATGGATCTGTCTGTCTGTCTGTGATATTGGTAATAACTTCCTTCTTTTTTAAAATTTTTAATTTTATGTATTTTGATGTTTTGAGCCCATGTATGAGGGTGTCTGTGTGAGGGTGTCAGATCCCCTGGAACAGGAGTTACAAACAGTTGTGAGCTGCCATGTGGGTGCTGGGAAATGAACCTGGGTCCTCTGGAAGATAATTCAATGCTCCTAACCACTGAGACATCTCTCCAGCACAATACTAATGTTTTCTGATAAACTTCTTCCTCACCAGTGATTCATCTCAGTGATTCTATTGAATATCTCCCCCTCAAAACTTTTCATAACAGCTGGCTTTTATTTTTATTTTTTATTTTTTAGGCAACTTCTTCAAAGCTTTGTGGGAAGGACAGCCCTGCTAGTACTTTCGAGAGGGGTAGGCAGTGAGTTAGGTATGAGGAAGCGGGGGAAAGTGCAGCTGCATTTTAGTGCCTGCCTTCTGATAACCAGGTGCCCCCTTATGGTTAAACATCCTTTAACTGAACGCTTTTCCCGATATACTTAAAACTAACGTACCAGGGCACTTTCCCATGCATGAAACAGCTGCATCTTCAGAAGACAACAACGCCATTAGAATTTTAAGGTATTACACTCTTGACATCGATGGGCTGTTCAAGGGAACTGTGGAAAGAAATATGCTGCACTGTGATTTGTGTGGGAATAGGGGTCAATTTACTCCCATTAATATGTCAACCGCTTCATAAATATTCACAAGGATGTTATTAAAAATATTCAAAGCAGAACCCACTAGGCCGTTACCTGGCCCTTCACAGCAGCCTGCTCCAGTATCTTTGCCTCTGTCTCTGTCTGTCTCTCCATCTCTCTTTTTCTCTACACACATGCACACACATAGATTTTATGGCATAAACTTCTGCTTAAATTATATCTCCTGTCTGAATTCCTTCCTTCTAGAACATAAGAACTGAAGACACTGTACAAGGAAATACCATAATCTCATATTTCCAGCTTCCAAAAATGAGAAACAGTGTGTTTCTATTGTCTTAAACCACTAAGTTCACCCCAGAAACAAATTCACTAAGTTGACACAACTCCATATGATGGACAGCAGACCAACTGCTCATTCCTACAGAGCCTCAGGCAGCCAAGCTTGGTTCAATCTCACCTCCTTTCCTGGTCCCCAGTTTGTGATCCAAATAACTTCTAAATGCATATCACACTTTCCCAAATAACTTCTTTGTAACAATAACTTATAACATCTCCAAGTAACTTTCTTACTTATCTCCATCTGCTACACCAAGAAGCCAGTCAGGACAGAAGTCCAGTCCTCAGCTGACCAGAATGGATCATCAGCTTAGAGCTCTGGTTCTCAACTTCCTAATGCTGTAACCCAATAATACAATTTCTCATATTGTGGTGACCCCCAACAGTAAAATTTTTGTTGCTACTTTATAACTGTAATTTTGCTACTGTTTTGAATCATACTGTAAATATTTTTGGAGATAGAGGTTTGCAAAGGAGTTGTGACCCCTGGCTTAGAGGCTAACAAGGAACCCAAGAAAACAAGAACCATTTGACAACATTCCCACTCATTGATGACCTTCAGAGCTTCTCCTGAGCCTGGGACACCATGCTGAAGTCACAAATGAGAACATGACTCATCTGTTTGTAAAGATCCCAAACTTCAGGGGTGAGGGTCAACAAGTGGTTTGGTCAGGCAGCCTTGCTCTGGAGGAAGGAATGAGAAAAGGCCATGAGGCTGGAGGAGGTAACATGAGAAGCCAGCTGGGTGGGTTCTGTCTACTTCCTTGGTAGAGATGCCTTCCAGTCAAGCATTGAAGTGAAAGATGTGACTGAGATAGGCACAGCAGAGAGGCAGGCCAGCACCTCAAGGGCAGGGAAGCAATTGGGCTGCAGCAAATGCAACAAAGGTCACTGTGAGAACCACACTAGAAAGCCGTTGTCAAAATAAAATACATGGTATGCATTTAGCTAAGTAGATTTATAAAACTCATGCATAATTAGGGGCATGGAATGTTTGTAGAGAAACCTTCAGGCAAAGGACTATGAAAGAATACTTTCGTTTTTTTTAATCTCTGCTGTCCGTCCTCTCCAGCTGCCCTCCCTATTCCAAGGATCACACTAAGATGAGATAAACCCATGTTCCGTGGTTCTTGGTGATCTGTCAAGAAATGACTGACACAAAAACACCAGGAAAGGATGTTTCTGTCTCAGGAACAGCAAGCGACAACTTCTGCATGGCCCTTGGTATCAACCAAGCAGTGCTAGTTAACACACATAGAGATCATAACCATTTCAACACATCTCCAAGCACTTTGGGCTCACTTTGGTGAACCTGTTATCCATTGTCCAGAAGTGTGAGCCCAATTCTTACTGGGAAAAGAGGAGCTAAGCCTGTGTGAGCCATTCCCAGGCTGGACAGCCAACAGCATTGCCTGTGGCTTTGTTCCCAATCTTTAATGGCTGATCTTCATCATCGAATTGACTATATTTAGCACCTAGGAGATTGCTGAGTGTAAAATTAGTTTTAACTATCTCCTTGACACAATCTAGAATCAACTGGGAAGAGGGTATCAGTGATGGATAGAATACTTTGGGTTAACCTACGAGAATGTATTTGAGAAATTGTCTTATTTAAGCTTGTTGAGGTGGGAAAACCTGACCTCTGTTGCTATTCTCTAGTCAAGGGATCTGAACAGAGTAGAGAATTAGGTGGAGAAAGTATGCGTTCATTCACTGCTATCTGCTCTTGACTCTGAATTTTATGTGACAGACTGCTTCAAGTTCCTGCTGCCTTGACTTCCCAGCAATTATGGCCTGTTTGTAAGCTGGAGTAGTGAGACAAGTAAACCCTTTCTCCCTTAAGCTGCTTCTGCCAGGGTGTTTTACCACAGCTACAAGAAAACAAACAAACAAACAAACAATCAAAAACAAAACAAACACAACGAAGACAGTGAGGCATATCTCTAAGTGTGTCTGAGAGGTCGTTTCCAGGAGAATAATTCAGAGAGAAGACCCATGCTGAAACGTGAGCTGCACCTTCCCATGAACTGAGGACCCAGAGTACTTAAAAAATAAAATAAATAAAAAAGGAGAAATTTAGCTGAGAAGCATCATTGGTCTCTCTCTGAGCCCTGACTAATACAATTTTGTCAACCAGTTTTCTTCTCCGTGCCTTTCCTGGCCTGATAAACCAAACCCTCTGAAAACCGTGAGCCCAAATAAATCTGTATTTGTGTCAAGTTTAGTTCCAGTGACACAAAAGTAACCAATACACATTTCTACCTTGAATATGTTTTTAATTTTTTGAAAAATTTATACATGCATATAATGTGCTTTATCAAATCTATGTCCCCACCTCCTCCAACTCTCTCCAACTCTCTCCTGTCCTTCCAACCACTTTCCCTGCCAATTTCATGTTCTCTCTCTCTCTTCATCCACTGAGTTCATTTAGTGATACCTGTATGTACATGGGCATAGGACTGTCTACTGGACTATGGATCTACTATCAGGACCCACATAACTGAAGAAAACCAACTCTCCCTCTGCAGAAGACATCACTTGCTAATAGCTCCTCAGCTAAAGGTGAGACTTCATGAGCTCCTCCTCTACTTAGGTTAAGATTTTGGCTGGACTGATCTTGTGCATGTGGTCATAGCCACTCCCAACATCTACTCCTTCTGGCCCTTAAAATCCTGCCCCTATTTTGTGGTGATCCCTGCTCAGTGGGGGTAGGAAGTATGAAATAGATGTCACATTTTGAAATGAGCATGCCACAGTCTCTTGTTCTCTGCATGTTGACCAGTTGTAGGTCTTTGTTAATCCCCATCTGCTGCAAAAGAAGCTTCTCTGATACCTTAAACTAGGTTTCTTTTGGGGGGGGGGAACCTGATAATCAATATCTTTTAAATGCTTTTTATTTGCCTGTATGTATGTATGTGAGCCATGTGCATGTCTGATGTCCACAAAGGCCAGTATCAAATTCCTCGGAATTGGAAGGTTATGAGCTGCCTTGTGTGTACTGGAAACTGAGCCTTGGCCTTCTGTAAGAGCAGCCAGTGTTCTAAGCTGTGGAATCATTTCTCCAGCCCTGATGTCACAATTTAAAAAAATATAAATATATTTTTAACATATCTCTGTGTATTGGTGTGAGTATAGGTTCTTGTAGAGGCCAGAGCCTTCCATTTCCTTGGAACTAGAGTTATAACTAGAGTTATAGACAGTTGGGAGCCACATGATGGGTGCTGGGGTTTTTAATCCTCTTGAAAAGTAATACAAACTCCTTACCACAAAGCTATCGCTCTAAACCCTGACATTAGTGTTTTATAAAGCTACATCCACTAAGAGTGAATATGAATTTAGACTAGCTTGAGTTCTAAACGACTGTTTCTATATATGTCTCCTACTTTCAAAGGAGAGAACAAGGTGACAATGACATTTTAGAAAGGATAGCTTTCTACAAGAATAGGATGGAAGGTCCCAGTATGTGGTCATTGATGTCTCATATTTAACTGAATATGCAGACACAAGGACAGAGCTTTCTGTCCAGGCCTTATTGCAACCAAGCTGGAATATAGGGCTGAGCTGTGATCTTTGGCTCATGAATAGAATTAGTAGTGTCATTTGTGTCCTTGACTCCAGAGACTATAAGATCAATCCCTGTGTTCTCTGCAAAGCACCCAGGGATCACATGCTGGGTAGCCCCGGTGAGTCATCTTCATTACACCCCAAGCCAGGACTGATGGAGTAATCGAGAAGAGCTGAACAACCCTTTGAACGGGGCTGGCAGGGCCAGACTGTGGCAGAAACAGGAACTCCTGTTTTCTTCAGCACTGTTAATTTGGTCATGGTTGGAGAAGCTGACCCTGTATTTCAACCCACACACAGCCTAACCCTCCATTTTCTAGGAAGGTGGCAGAAACCTCCCTGCCTAAGCATTCTAAGGTTACAAGAAAAGCCAGGGGGATGCTGGTGGCAATTCTACCTTCAGGGTCAGCTGCATCCAATGTCCAGGGAGAAGTGGTCAGTGTGACATTATGTGACAACACACACCCTCCCTTCCTCTGGACTATGGATGCAATAGAGCAGACATGTGGTCAAATTCAGAGCAGTATCCATCACAGAGCTAGTACCTGGCAGGGCCACACGAGTATCCTCAGTGAGATCCAGACAGTTGTATTGTTGTCCACAGCCAGTGTGGGACAGATATGGGTAGCACTCTGAATGTGCCAAGCAGTAACACTCCTTTGAGGATTTAGACCTCCTGTCTCATCCCCTATTTCTCTCCTGCTCTGGACTCAGCAGGACCTGAGAACTTGCTAGAAATGGAGGTGAGATTCAACTTCATTCCATCCCTATGGCTATGAGTGACCCTAGATTTGTCACACCCTCTTGGTCGCTGTAACACTTACTGAGAAGCATCGTATGGCATTGGCACTTCAGTGTCTACACACTGCTATCTAGGCTTATCTTACAGTGATGCCCTATGAAGACGGAAGGTTGGAATATCACCTTGGGCTCCCTTTATCTCCAGCTCCTAAACATAGATATACACTAACCAATAAGAGGTATGGTGGGGCCAGATGCTCATAGCCACTCCTTTGGAGCATGCCATCCCATAGTACATCTGTGAAAAAGAAATGGACATGATTCTATCTAGCCACAAGGTAAAAAAAAAAAAAAAAAAAAAGAAAAAAAGAAAAAAAAAGAATTTAAATCAAATGTTATCCATTGCCAGCACAGCTTTTTATTTCTCCTATCTTATTAACCCTTGACATCTAGATGGATATATGTCATTATCAAGCGAAGACAGTAATGCTCAGAGAGATTAGGTGGTTTTCCCTAGATCATTTTGCCCAGAACAAGGGTCCTGTGTTAAAGGGCCTCACAACACTCCACCACCCAGGAAAGGGCCCACTGGGGTGAAGAACAACAGTTTTATAAGAACTAACATCTTCTGCCTTGTTTTGCACCATTCACAAACTGAAATTTCTTTTAGAGCAGTTTCAAAAGGGGGAACATTGTATATGGTGGCTACAGAGGCCAGCAGAAGCATTTGACAGCTCATGGGCTGTTTATGGGGACACCTTGGCTCATATCAGAAGTGGAAATCATAAAACAGGCCTGGAGGACTGTTTTAACCCACACACACACACACCCACACACACACATACATATTCACACACACACATACATACACATACACACACACACACACACATACACACACACCACAGAGAGACAGACACACACATATACAGAGACAGAGAGACAGAGAGAAAGAGATCCCTCAGCAGTCAGCAGAAATAACCTGCAGCCACACCACAACAGCTGCAGTCAGTGGTCACAGGGGACATGGGGATCCAGATGCCAGGAGTACCCCTACTTTGGAGTATTCATAGAAGCACTGTGTCTGTGGGCCAAGTAACCAGATGGACAGAAGTGGTCAGGTCTTGCCTTTGCAGGAGCCTGGGATTATGTGGTTCATGTGATGTTCATCACGGGTGTGTGGTGTGTCACTGTCCCACAACCTCCTTGGAGCAAACTCAGAGTGGTTTCTTATTGTTATCTACCCAGTGGGGGATCCAAGCCAGATGTTTTCATTGTTTCGAAATTTTCTAAACAAACAGTAAAATGACACTGAGAACCCCTGGAAGACAATGTTGGGTCTACAGACTAAATATAAACATGGCTTCAAACCTAGCCACTGACCTGTCCTTCTAGACTGGTTTCTGGGCCTAGTGAGGCTTTGGTACTTGTATGACTTTTCTGAGGGAAACTTGAATATTCACTCTAGATAGGGCACTGACAAACTGAAGAAATGAGTGCCCAAGTCCAGCTTGATGAACCAATGAATTATCATGGTTACTCACAGGAGCATGGGTGAAGGTTGGTACAGGAACATGGGTGGTGAGCTACTTACGAGAGCCACAGGTGATGGGTTGCTTACAGAAACATGGGTGAGGGGCAAAACAAAAAGTCCAGTCCAACATGGCTGACAATTTTAAAATGTTGTATTCCTGGAGTCCCACCCTCAGTCAGCTTCCATATCCTATACATTCCCTTGAACATCCCAAAATCATGTGCATACAGGAGTGATGGGTAGGTAAGATCTCAGGTTAGGGTCTGTGTGTTTTGCAGACCTTATTATAGACTTTATTTTTGCAAAGCCTCTGTAGGTCACCAAAGCCCACATCTCTGCCTGGAGACCTAGAGGAGACAGCTACGCTAATGCAGTGCTGTTTGCTCTGCCAGGCTGAAACATCCAAAGGATGCTGAGTCTGAGACATGCACACCAGGGCTGGGAGATTAAGGGGCCTATTGGGACCAAGTTTCATGATACAAAGCCACCTGTGCAATGAGCCTCCTGCCGTTAGGGAAAGACAAGGATTGTGGGCTGGGCTGCCTGTGGGGCTCCATTGTCTCTACCCAGACCTTTCTGCTTTCTTTGGTTAGCGTTGACTGTTAGCTTCACAGGATCTGGGATCACCCAGGAGACAAACTTCCATATACACTGGTGAGGTATTACTTGGCTTCTATGGATGCCTGTGAGGTATTAGATTAGGTTGAGATAGAAAGACCCACCCTTGGGGCTGGAGAGATGGCTCAGTGGTTGAGAGAGCTGTCAGCTCTTTCAAGGGACCTGGGTTCAACTCCCAGCACCCACAAGACACAGCTGTCTGTAAGCAGTTCGAGGTGGACTGACACCTACCACCAATGCACATAACATAAAATTAAATAAACTAGAAAAAGGAGAAAGACCCACCCTAAAAGTGGGATGAATCTCTCCCTAGGCTAGGTCTTGTCTTGACTGTATAAAAAAAAAAAAAAGAAAAGTAAAGGTGAGCATCAATGCCTCCTGACTTTGAGACAATGTGACCAAGCTACTCAAATTCCTTCTGCTTTGACTTTCCCACTGTGATGGACTGCATCCTTGAACTGTGAGCCAAATAAACCCTTTCTCCTTAAGTTGCATTGGTGAGGGTTTTTTGTTTGTTTGTTTGTTTGTTTGTTTTTTACCCCTACCCTCATCTCCCAGCAATAGGAAAAGTACTGTTCTAAGGATCCAGGGATGGGTCATGTGGCTGCCCAGTGCCAAGTGGGTAGAGTAGGCATTCGTAAATGGTGAGGAGGATAAACTCATAGAGGTGGAGTGTCCCCTTCAAGGGTACTAAAGAAGTCAGACAAACCTGGAACTGAACCTCACTATATATACCATGTACTTCCATTGCCTGTGTCTCCACTCTGCATGTCTTGTTATCTCAACCTTTATGCTCAGAAAATGTTTACTTTCCCAGCAAGAATAAACCAACTAAGGCAGATAAAACCCAAGTAGGATCAAAGACCCTATAGGAAGGACTAGGGAATCCTTTCCTTGGGGCCTGACTACTATGGTGCTGGACAGTGAGAAGAGTTGGTGGTAGACACCCTACACCTCAGCAGATGGAACCACTGCAGCACAGGGACAGAACATGATTGTTCTTCTTCTGTGGGTACTTCCTCACAGCCCCTCTCCCTCCAGGCTTCACGTGGTCCTGATCCAGAATCACTGCTGCTGTAGGAACAGCATCCTCCGTGAGCCCTCTACAAGGGACCGCTACAGGTGGCAGACATGAACAAAGCTCTCCTCCATGGAGGACAGGTGGACAAAGAACTACTTACAGTCATTGGCAAGAAGGAAGAAGCCAGCTGCACCCCCTCTGCTCCCCAGTGCAGCTCTTTCTACCATTTCAGGCAAGGCAAGGCAGGAACTCAAGCAGCTGGTCTCATCACACAGCAGTCAAGAGCAGGGAGAGGATAAAGGCATCTTTGCATGTTTTGTCTCTTGTATTCTGCTAGCTTTCATCACTCTCATGCTTGTCCAGGGCCCACCCTGAGGGTGGATCATCCCACCTTAACTAACAATCAAGAACATCTCCTCAGGCATGCTACAAACTAACTTGATCTAGGTAATTCCTCAAATGAGTCTCCATTGTGGGAAGTTGACAAACGCTGACCACCACAGTTTCTTCTTTCTTGTGTTTGTTTGCTTGAGTGGTTTTATTGAAACAAAGTCTCAAGTACTCAAGACTGGCCTTGACCTCCAAATCCTCCTGCCTCCACCTCCCTAGGGTTGGGATACAGGCAAGGATACCGCACTCAGCACTACTTGTCCCGCTGGTGGCAGCAGAAGGTGGACTTAGAGCCAATTTTGGTTTCTAATGAAGGTGGTGAGTTATTGAACTCTCTGCCATTGGGTCAAGCAAGTGCTCAGAAAGGGATCCAGGCGCCCCATTGTGAATCTTGACTCACCTCCTCCCTCCTGTTTGGAGTGACCACTTCCTAAGTGACCAGTCCCTTGATGTCTTGTGACCATCAGCACTGTGAAGAGTACATCTACAGGATTTTGTATGAGATCTGGGGACAGCCCCAGTGCTAAAAGCTTTCATGGGTGCTGTTATTCTGAAATCTAGGAGAAAACTCTAGGAAAAAAAAAATGTTCACAACTCATGTGGGTGATTTCTTAGGACTTTGTGTTGTTGAACACACACATTTCACAGCACTTTGTCGTTTTGAAAGGAAGAATGAATAAGGTATTCTTGTTTGTTTGTGGCTTTTTTTGCTTGTTTTTTTGTTTGTTTTGCTCTTTGGGTTTGAAAAGTATCTCTGCAAATGGCCCACTCTCCAGCATAAAGAACATTGGTGCTCAGGGCTCTGGAGCCACCCTCCTGTTCCCATCCACCATGTCCTGGACTCATTGATATCATTGATCTTCCCACAACTGTCCTCTTAAAGTTCACCCCACCCCCACCTGCTCTATGGCTCTCCAGGCCTGGCACACAGCAGGGTCCAGGGAGGCTCACTGAGCAACTGAGCATGAGAGCACAAACCAAGCACTCCTGGCAGGAACTTCCTGCCGCAGTAAACAGGCTCCCTCTGACCCCTCAGGAATGCTCTTGGCACTCAGTCCCAAGTCAGGCCCTAAAAGTGAATACTGTTAATTACACAGCAAAACAACACATTCCAGATTTAACCCAAGGCAGCTGACTGCCTGGCCTGCCATGTGGTGGGGTGTGCTGGCAGCTGCTCCAATGCTGCTCAGGGGAAGAGACCCCAGCCTAAGTGACAGTGACTGTATCTCCAGTCACCAAGTACTGGAGCGGTGCAAGCCCTGTCACAGATCACTTTGCATTGTCACTAAGAAGGGTTTCAATTCCATGTATGTACAAGGAAGCCTCTACTCCATCCCAACACTCCAACCAGCAAACCAAACAAACAAAGAGATGGAGGGACTGGGGAGGTGGCTTGGTGCTGGGGACTGGGGAGTTGCTTAAGTGCTGCTGTGGAAGGCTGAGGACCTGAATTCCGATTCCCAGCTTGAGGCCAGAGGACAGGGAAAGCTGCCTTTGGACTTGGAACAGCAGCTCTGCAGCTTTTCCTGTCTTTTGGCTTTAGATGCTGGGGACCTGAATTCAGGTCCTAGGAAGAGTGAGGCTGATGGCAGCCTGAGACTTGGCTTACAGCTGCAAGAAAGGATGATGCTCTAGAACACCATCATGTGACAGAGTGTGTTCCATATAGAGAGACAACTGATTACTGTGGTAGTGAAAGTACCCACGCCAGTCAAGCTTTTCCCGAAAGCTTCAGCTAGAAGCAGCTAGTGCTCTGCAAACAAAGCTGCATGATCTATACTACTGCACTATCATCCAGCCTATGAGAAGCCTTGTGGATGGGGAGTGAGAAAAGGGTTAGTACCTTTCACTTTGGTCACATGTAGAATTTAGATAATGGCTAATGGCCGATAAAATGTACCGTCCTTAGTTAATCATTGTAGAGGCTTATCTCCTGATCCCAGCAGCCCATGGGGCAGTCATGACCATCCCCATGTTACCATGGAGAGCTAAAGGGATGGGCCAGGATCACACAACCAGAGCCAGGATTCCACTTTCCAACTGTGTGTTATCATTACAGGGCCTGGGACATCCTCCCTACCTGAAGGATCAGGTATGAAATGCCTCCCATGACCCAGAGATGAGATTGTATAGCATGCAAGAGGATACAGTTCGAGGGGCAGTTGCAGTTTGTAATCTGATAAGCTTCTGCAAATGGGATAGATTCCAAGGCCAGGAGCATCTCATGGGGCTGAACCAATCACCCTCGGCCTCGGGGATTTATTACAAGTCTAACAGTAGTCGGTAACCACATCTCAATCTTCCCAAAGATATGAAATGCCCTCCCCAAAGCCACTAAGTGGGGGCAGTGTGCTGAGGCTGTGTGACTTTGCCATTTCTTTCTCTCATACTCTGTGTCTGGTCACTCATCAGCCTGGACTGCCATTTCTATTTCCAAAATACCAAGTACCAGGTGTTTTCCTACCAACAAAGCTCCACCATGCTACCCTCACCAGGATCTCCCTGCTGTCCTCTCTTGGGACCTTTAGTTCAGAACGACTTCCTGGGACACTAATCACAACATCAGGCAAGATAATCTTTTAGAAAACTTTGTTGTTTTCTGATCCTCTCCTATGCTAGTCTCAGGTCACCTTAGAATAATTTATCAAGTCTCTCTGGGCCTCTGCTAGGCCCTGCCTGTATGGCAGGGCTGTATCCCCAAGATTCACATTCTGAAACCCTAACCCCAACCTCAGAATATGATTGCCTTTGGAAAGGGAATCTTTAAGAGTCAATTAGAGGTAAATGAGAGTGACCCTAATCCATTCTGAATGGTATATATTGTTAAAAGATTTATTTTATAGATGAATGCTCTATCTGCATGTACACATGTATGCCAGAAGAGGGCATCAGATCTCAGTATAGATGGTTGTGAGCTACCATGTGGTTGCTGGGAATTGAACTCAGGACCTCTGGAAGAGTAATGCTCTTAACTGCTAAGCCATCTCTCCAACCCCCCGAATGATATTGAGAAGACCAAGACACTGGTGGTTACAGAAGAGGACACAGGGACAGAAGAGCCATTGGTGAGCCAAAGCAGAGGGTCTTAGAAGTAACCAGCTCTGCCTGCGCTTTGAGAGAAGGCACAACTCTTTTGCTTAAGGCCTATATCTATGGCATAGGGAACCCTTCCAATAGTTTTACTTTCTGTAGCTTCAATTATCCACAGTCATTGCGTTTTAAAGACATCAAATAAAAGCTCACTGTAGTTAACAATGGCAAGCATAGTGAAACTGGCTTCTTTACTTTCTGGTATATTGCCTCAATTGTCCTATTCTATTATTTGTTGTGGTCAGTCTCCTCTTGTGCTATTTTATTGATCAATTGAATATTATTATAGACATGGATCTTGTAGTGGTTTGAATAAGAATGGCCCCCATATACTCATATATTTGAATGCTTGGTCAGTAAGGAGTGGTGTTACTTGGATTAGAAGGTGTGGCTTTGTTGGAATAGGTGTTGCCTTGCTGGAGGAAGTGTGTCCCTGAGGTGGGCTTTGGGCTTTCAAATGCTCAAGCCAGGCCCAATATGTCTCTTTTTCCATTGCCTATAAATCCAGTTGTATACAGCTCTCATCTTCTTTTTCAGTACCATGTCTGCCTGCGTGCCACCATACTTCCTGCCATGCAGATGATGGACTGAACCTCTGAAAGTGTAAGTAAGCCCCAATTACTTTCCTTTGTAAGAGTTGCCATCATCATGGTGTCTCTTCACAGCAATAGAACGCTGACTAAGGCATATGTGTAGAAAAAAATAAGTGTAACTGAGGTCTTGAGTACACACATAGATGGTATCCTTTGAATGTATTGCCAGAATTAATCACAGCCACCATACCAAGCAATGTCCTGCCATGCTGCTTGCTGAGGTCATTGTAGCCTCCTTCAGGTTCCTAGTAATGACTGCGAACACTCCTGCCTTAGGCCCTTTGCATAGGCTGAACACTTACCTGTACTTCCTCTCAAATAATCACAGAAAGATGATTCTGGAGGCAAGGTAATAGCTGCATCAAGAGAGGAAGTTCAGCTCCTAGTTTGTGTCTGGACTGAGCCAGCTGTGGGCTTGCAGAGAAACTTCCAGAAGCTCCTGACATGAAGACACGGTAGCAGAGTATCATGATGGGGGTTATTCCAGTTACGAAGAGACAAGAGACAGGATCCTTCTTGCCTTTAGATGAAGACACAGTGTACATCTCCGAGTAGGTATCTAGTACTCAACCAGCTCCATGTTGCAAATAAGGTCCTGAGGGTCCTCTGTTGGTGGGACAGCAGCAGGGCTGGTGGGAAAGGAGGAGGGGCTGTGACCAAGTGCCAGGCTCCTGCATCCTATACCTCCTTGACTGAGGTGACACAACCTTGCTAAGTGTGGACTCCATCTCTGTGCTCAGCTTCTCCGTCTCTGAAAGAGTGACCCTGCCTCCAAATATTTCTGTTCTGGATTTGCAAGGTCCCTGCATCATCTCTGGGGGCCCTTGCTTCAGGCAGGAAGGAAAAAGGAGATGCCTGAACCCCAGGCCTGGGTTGGACAGTGGAGGAGGCTCAGAACAGCAGAAACCCTGCTCAGCACTTTCTGGAATGCCCAAGGTCACTGCTGGCCCTCAGGCTTTGGAAGCACAGACCTCCCTGTTCCCTCTCTGGTTAAACATTCCCCTGCTGGGGCCCCATCCATGGAGGAGTTCCGCCAGAGCTCAGCACACACACACACACACACACACACACACACACACACACACACACAC
>NW_026596079.1:9629297-9733795 GCF_907164565.1 Psammomys obesus
CACACACACACACACACACACACACACACACACACACACACACACACACGGCTGCTGCTACCATGTGTCCTGGAGAGCCACAGCAGCACTTTTGTTATTTGGTTTGTATTTAACTAGAAGAGAAAAAAATAGAAAGTAAGTCCATGAACCCTTTCTCCCGTCTTCCACCTCTACCCCCAATGACCAGATGGCTTTGGATGCATGATTTTCTAGGGCCCATCAGGGAAGCCTCACAAGGAAGAGTAGTGGTTTCTGTAGCTTGTCCTCAATTTCCCCTCACCACTTCACCTCTTTGGGATCTAAAGGCATCCCAGTGAAACCGCTTGGGAAGGGAACTAAGAGCATCCTAATGACACCACTTGGGGAGGCTTGGAGCCTCAGCACCTTCCAAGTTCCCCTCTCACATCCACATACTACAGGGTACTGCTTGGATGGCGTGGGCTTTCTCTAACAGTGACAGTGAAGCCTGGTGATATGGTTTGCCTTGGCTCCTGCATGGATGTGGGGTTTGGATCTCACACCTAACCCTGAAGTGCTAGGTTTCAAAGTCACAGCTTCACACACACTGGAAAAGTGCAGTAAGGCACATTCTCAGCACTGTAACATTTCCTTGTTAAGCAGTATTGCCTCACCTTGCTCTGTATGACTCCCCATTTGTAAAAGTGTTATCAGCAGAGGCTCTGGGAACATGGGGAGATAAAGCTGCTGTTGGACCGTGCACCGAGCCCTGGAAGAGATCAGCATTCCTAGCCCCATGCAGTAACACTTGTCTGTAATCTCAGCACTCAGAAGGCTGAGACAGGAGAGCTACAAATTCCAGATTAACCTGAGCTATATAGTGAGACCCTGGTGAGGAGAGAATACAAGAACAAACACTAGCATTGATATCAATATCCCACTCTGTGTCCCTCTGCCTGTTCCCTCTCTCCCTGCCTGGGAGGTACTAGCTTTTTCTCCTCCAAGTCATGAGCCACTCTGGACAGCATACACAGGTGGGTAACTGGCACCATACCTTCGGGTATGTGATGGTGAGTACCTCAGCATAGGGACAAGCCTCATTTATCTTCCAACCTCCAGGTCAATAATCACTGCCTCTGAACCAGTTTCTTGACTGAATGAATAACTGGGTGAATGGATAAATGAACTTCCCATGACCTTGCCTGCCTCATCTCTGCCAATCAATAGTGGTCTATGGCCCAGTTTATAAGCCATGCCTTAGACATCGACCAGGTCTTTAAATGTATGAGCACAGTCAATGGAGCAGATGACCTGGCAGAGCAGCAGGGAGGTCATAAAGGTTGTGCAAGCCAAGGCCTGGCATGCGGGACACCTCACACAGTACATGGGGCATCCCACACAAATAACCTTTTTTTTTTTTCTAGCAAGACTCAGCAAGATGGCTCAGTTGATAAAGTGCTTGTCATATAAGTGCTTTCCATATGAGGACCCAAGTAGTTCTGATCTCAGACTCATGTAAAGCTCAAGTGGAAGAATGCATGCCTGTAACCCCAGTGCTGTGGTGGGTAGGTGGTGTTTAGCTAAACTGGTGAACTCCAGGTTCAACGAGAGACCCCATCTCAAAAAACAAGGTAGAAAATGACTGACGCAACCAACCAACATCCGCTGACCTCTGGCCTCCACACACAGGTTTACATGCACACTCTCAGAGCTGTTTACACCTCGTATTTTGTCACAGCGCTGGGGATCTAATACAGTGCCATGTCAGTATGTTTGGACTACAATAGGCGAGTATCACAGACTTCCCCAACAGTAAAGTTGGTATATAAAAGTAAAGTATTCTCTCATAATGCTGGAAACTGGAGGTCCAAGATCAAGGGCCTCAGGGCTAAGTCCTCCCTCCCTGGCTTTCAGATAGGATCTTCTCTATTATCTCCCTGTGGCATCTCTGTCTTCCCCTCCATTTCTCCTCATGACATCACTCACTATGAGACTGGCATGGATCAGATGATACCATTTTAATGGATCACAATGGGAGTTAATCAAACTCCCAGTGTAGTTCCATTCTGAGTCCCCAGGGGTTAGGCCATATGGATTTGGATGGAGGAGGTAACTCACCCATGACAACTGCTTCACTGAGTCCAACTCCATACCATTTAGCTCACTTTGTACAGCAAGGCTCTTCCTGTACTGTTATAAAATAATGAAAGGACTGAGTGACCATAGAATATTTATTGAGAATTTGGACCAAACTTTACCAACATCCTATGGTCAGGTTGAATGGCAAAGAGAAGCCACAAGCTCTGAGAACATGAATATTTCAATGACTTGAGTGTCCAATCCCTTCCCTTTAACCTCTGAAGTGGATCTAATGTCCAAGGATCCATGTTAATTTCTCCTACTTACCAGAGCCAATAAGGCTGGCACGCTTTATGTCACCCTCCTCAGGAGTTGCTTCCAAAGCGGCAGTTCTTCCTTCTGAGCTTCGGATGCAGGTAGTCAATGACCCCACCCCAACTTTAACAGTGTCAGAGGGAGAGGCCATCAGAAGAACCTGAGGGACAGGTGTCTTCCCAGTATGCTCACTTATGCTGATTACCCAGTGATTGCTATTACGGGCCTTGGTGGAACACCAGATGGGATTATCCTTGGATAGAATACACTGAGATTGGCACAGGCCCAAGCCCACGTGCTTGGAACAAGAAGATGCACTGACTGAAGTTAACAAAGGTGGAGGAAAGAGTGCTCCAAAACCAACCTTCACCCATATGCCTACAGGAACCGGGGGCCTGGGGAGACCAGCTCCTTATGTGTCTACTGAGGTGACGGCAGGCTAGTCTGCCTAGCTTTGCTAAACTCAGTGTCTCGAGCCTTGGCCTCAGCTGGGTCTTTCATTCACTGTTTGCCCTGTGTGGAGCTTTCCATCACATCTGCTCTCTCTCGGGAGCATGAGATCTGCATGTTCATGCTGCAGCTTGTTCCAGAGGGGTCTGAGCCCAGTCTCTCTGCAGGACTCCATGTGACACCCAGGAGGCTACAGAAAGGACCATTTAGTGTGGGTTTCTTGCTTTCCATAGTTCTACTTGCTGCAACAAGTCCTGACCAGCAGGCTGTGGAAAGAGTAAACTCTGATCATTGGGAATGCCATCTAAGCAAATAAGGAAACAGCAGCAGTGGGTTGGGGGTTATGTGAGGGTGGGGATAAGTCCAAAGCTGTCAGTATATTTGTTCTTATAAACAAAATTATCTGGTTAGGAAGCTAGGGGCAGCTGGATGTTGGAATCAGATAAATCTTGTATTTGACTTAACTTGCTCTGGGCCTTCATTCAAGGCCAAGTTGGAGCTGGCCACCTCTGTCCTCGACTAGTCTTATGAACTTCAAAATTGGTGCCCTTTTGTTTTTGCCTGCCTGCCTGCTTCCTTCCTTCTCTTCCTCCCTCCTCTCCTCTCTCCCTCTTTCCCGCCCCTTTTCCTTCTCTTTGTCTTTTTATTCTTTGAGATGATCTTACGTAGCTCTGCCTTGCCTTGAGCTCCCTGTGTAACCGAGGATGACTTTGCTTTCCTGCTGCTCTTGCCGCCGATCTCCCAACTGCTGGGACTTACAGCCTGTGTCACAATGCTCTTTCTTGTGGTGCTCTTTCATGCTAAGTGAGCACTCCACCAACTGAGCTACATCCTCATCCCAAATGGGTACGTTTTAAATTGTCAAAGACACAGCACACATAAAAATATTTTTCTTGTTTTAAAAATGTTTTCCATTGTTTGGCTAATACACCAGGAAACTATTTACAAGATACATAACAAAAAATTACTCACGATGTACTCATACACAGTCACTTTCTAACGGTGTTTTTATTTTCTCTGTTTATAGATTTATGGTCCAGTCTCACAGAGCAAACACAATGCTTTGTGCTCAGCATGCCGTTTCCTCTTCCGGACACACAGCAGAACAGTGCTATCCACAGCCAAAACATTCATGCTGTGGTCACAGGAGCACTGGCCAGCACACATGACTGGGAGTTCTACGTGCCACTCCTCAGCCAGAGTGTAAAATGGTGTAAAAGTCCCTAGGAAATTCCTCTCTCTCTTTCTCTCTCTCTCTCCTTCTCCCTTTTTTCCCCTCCCTCCCTTTCTTTTTACTTTTCTTCTTTCTCTTTTCTTTCAGGACCTCGGTGGCCACATGATGAGATTATAACAAAATTTGCAGAGATCAGTGGAAGCTAGTGTGACTTCCCAGAAGAGAGTCATCCTGGATAGTTGTCTGACCTATGCCAAAAGAAGCACGCCATCATTGTGTCAAGGCCCTGCCTGAGAGTTCAAAGTGCATTTGTTGCTGTGGAATAGCCTGACACGTCCTAACGAAGATTTTGTGTGCGTGCACATGTGCATGTGTGTGTGTGTGTGTGTGTGTGTGTGTGTGTGTGTATTGTCCATGATGTCTTTGCACTCACTGTGTATGGTAGGATGACCTTGTTTCTGTTCCTCTCATCTTCACTTCCCGAGTGCTAGGTTTACAAGCATGCATCACTATGCCGCATTTATGCTGTGCTGAGGGCTTTGTGTGTGCTGGGTAAGCCCTTTACCAACCAAATTGTTATGATGGTTACTCTTAATTGTCAACTTGACCCAACCTCGAATCATCTGGGAAAAAATGTGACAGTCCACATGTCTGCCTACTCATTTATCCACAAATGTGTTAAGGATGACATGCTGAGCAATGGTCTCTTGTGACCTATCCCCTGCCTTTGAAGTGTCTTTATTGTCTTTGGAAACCATAAGCATGACACAGTCGTAATTAAATAAATACAACCCACATGATGTAGATAAACTCACAATGACTCCCCATTGCTGTCATAGAAAAGAAAGCCACAGGGTCCAAAAGTGAATAAAATAATAACAATGGCTGACAGGATGGATGCTAGCAGGCCTGGTGGTAATCATAATATACATCATTTTTTGCTTTAATAGGAGCTTGGTTATAAACTATGTGTGTATCTGTGGTACATGTGTGTTTGTGCGGTGTGTTTGTATGTGTATGTGTGGTGCATATGTCTTTGTGTATATATGTGTGTGTGTGTGTGGTGAGTGTGTATGTGTATGAATGCTAGAAAACTCTTCCATATATTCACTGTATTGTTGAAAGGAGTAAAATTTAAGCAATCACTTATTTTATATTGCTTTCCTCTAAAGTGTATAAATTTTTGATTTTTTAATATTATTTTTTTGTCTTTTTTTTTCTTTTCCTGAGAAATTTGCATAGCATTTCTCCAATTGTGTAAAACATTGAAAAGAAACATGTCTGAAAACAGGAGAAATGTTCCATAGGCAAGAATCTCTGAGGAGTGGAATTGGGAGGTGTAAAGGAGTTTCATGTTAACATTTTGAGGCTTAAGGGCTATTCTGCCTAAAAATAGCTTATTAAAACATTTCAAATTACCAAAGCCCCATTTAAGCCACCCATCATCTTACCAGAATCTCTTTAATGCACCCATTGGCTCCTCCACTCACCAGGAGTCATGCAACAGTGAGGTAGCAGTTACATGCTAGGAAGGAAAAGGGAGATAAGAAGATGGTGCTGGGTCTTCAAGAGGAGCACTCACTCACTAACTCGGAAGACCATGAGAGGAAAGCCTGAGAGCTCCGCCAGGGATGGACTCAAGACTAGTGAGCATGTTTCAGGGATCATGGAGAGGGAGCAGAGATCTGTCCTGAGCTGATAATGGTATGAAAATGGAGTTTGGTTGAGGAAGGCTACAGTTGGTGGGAACCTTGGCATCTTGTCTTCCCCCAAAGCTAACAACCAGCATTTCTTACCCTTCATACCCTGCTTAGGAAGAGGGCTCACAAAGCCCATGAATAGAATGAGATGCCAACAAAGCCCATAAGGACAAGGCAGGGAGCCGAGGTTTCTGGGGTAACCACGGGAGGATTTGTGAGGTAAATGGTAGCGCATCACAGAAGAAACCATGGCTTGTCCAGCACAAAGAGACTGGAAACCTTTGTTGCCATTTCTAGACACTGAAGTAAACAAAGACCCTTAAAGTAATGGGCTTAGATGGGCTTAACTTCTCCCATGGCTGCTAGAATACTAATACTGTGACATCTGGTCCTGAGATACCTTCACATCCTTTGTTAGATTCCATGATGGTTAATCTTGACTGCCAACTTAATTTGATTTAGTTATCAGGTTAAAAAAAAAACCTTTTGTGCATATCTGGGCATTGTCTAGGGCAGGTGAGTTTCTAGATTAGGCTGAGATGAGAAGACTATATGTAGGCTGTGGTCCCAGAATGAAGAAACAGGAAGGGGAAATCAAGCTGGGTATGAGCATTCACCTTTCTCCATTTTCTATCTGTGGGTATGTGTATGATTTGAATAAGAATGGCTTCCATAGGCTCATAAACTTGAATGCTTAGTCACCAGAGAGTGGCACTATTTGAAAGGAATAGGAGATGTGGCCTTGTTGGAAAAAGTGTGTCACTGGCGGTGGGCTTTGAGGTTTCAGAAACTCAAGCCAGGCCCAGTGTCTTTCTCTTCCTGCTGCCTGGGGATCCAGATGTTGAACTCTCAGCTGCTGAGAGTTCATGTATGACTGCGTGCTGTCATGCTTCCTGCCATGATAATAATGTACTGAACCTATAGAACTATAAACAAGCCCCAACCAAATGCTTTGTTTTATAAGAGTTGCTGTTGTCATAGTGTCTTTCCATAGCAATAGAACACTGACTAAGGAAAGGGGCAGGGAGGAGACCAGGGAGGGAATGTGGGGTTGGGGAGGGAATGAGGGAGCAGGATACAGCTGGGACACAGAGTTAACAAAATGTAACTAATAAGAAAAATAAAATTAAAAAAAGTTACATGGATACAAAGGTCAGATGAACCAGAAAAAAAAAAAAAAAGCCACAATGGACAATACCCTGTAACTGTGTGAGCAAAAGTAAAACTTTCCATTTTGAGTTCTTTTTGTCATCTGGTCACAGCAACATGGCAAGTAACTAATACTGACTAATACAACACAACACAGGCCACTGAGATTCCAGCAAGGCCTCCTGGAATTTCTGCCAGTTGATAAAACATTTGTGACTGCTGCTGGGTTCATGCAGATGAGTCCTTGTGTAATTCAGTTATTTTCTAGGAACAACTAACTTGCAGATATGGGTATGAGACAACTAAATCATACCCATAAGAATTATTGCAAGGCATGGCTTTTTCAGTTCTGGAATTTGAGAAATGCAGGAATCCATTTTTGCTAGCCAGGGAAGGGCTTGGGGAAACCAAGGGTGCAGTTGTGAACTGTAGGCAGGAGTCGGAGAGCAAAGAGGTGGATGAAGAAAGGCGAAGTTCAGCAACAAAAGGAGATGAAGGAAAGGAAGGCTCCCTGGCAGTGAGGAATATGAGAGGGGGCAAATATCTCCTTCTTCCACTTTGCACAGAGGATTGGAGGGTGCCCAGCCTCCAGTCGTGGAGAGGGTATCAGCTTTAAGGTCCATAGATGCAAGTGTGAATCTCATCCAGACTCACACTCACCGACATCACAGGGTCTGCATCCTTCTCCTCTGCATCCTTCATCCAAGCAAGTTGACTCATGAAATGCAGCCTTCAAAACGCCTCTTCTACATGAAGGAATTTTTCCTTTCTCAGTAAAGCCAAACTTTAATTCCTTTCTTAGGGCTTCTGAGGGTAGATGGGCCTCAGTTTGCCTCTCATTAGTTAGCTTTGCCCATATCTGCTTTTAAATTGGGGAAACTGAGGATTGGAAAACAGTGAGCATCAGGTGGGCTGGTAGGCAGAGCCAGTCCTGAACTCTTTCTAATTTGCCTTGATTTCTGGGCCCAGCCTAAGTTATTCTCCCAGTGGCTGTGTTCTCAGCACTCCCTGGCTCTGCTGCTTTGTGTTACTATAGCCCTTAGGGATCTCCAAACACTCCTTTCTCACTTTGACAGTTGAAGAGAAAAAGGTCCAGAGAAACAGTGTCAATGAGAAAAGGATTCAAGCATGTTTCTCTTATCTTAGCCTGGTGTACTTTACTCTGAAATATAAAACCCAATCAGGATAGAAAGATATAGAAACTTCTTTAGTCCTAGATCCTTTAGAGGAGTGGTTCTCAACCTTCCTAATGCTGCACGCCTTTAACTAGTTACTCATATTGTGGTGACCCCTAACTATGAAATATTTTCTTTGATACTTCATAACTATAATTTTATGGACCATGTTGCAAATATCCATGTTATCTTGTGGTCTTAGGTGACTGCTGTGAAAGGGTCGTTAGACCACCAAAGGGCTCACAACCCACAGGTTGAGAAACACTGCTTTAGAGGGAAAAAAGGCTAACAGGTATTATCATTAAAAAATGAAGGAACAAATGCTGGGGAGGATGAGGACGGCCCTTACACACTGCTGACATGAATATAAATTAGTGTAGTAACCATGGAAATCAGAAAAATACCATAAGACTCAGCTCTATCACTCTTAACGATATACCCAGAAAACTCCAAGTCAACGCACCAAAAGATGCATGCCCACCCATGCTTGTTCCTGTGTTTTTCACTATAGCCTAGATAGAGAACTAGCCTAGATGCCCATCAACAGATGAGTGGATAAAGACAATCCTGTACCTATTCAAATGGAGTTTTATTTTGCGACAAATAAGAATGAAATCTTGACACTTGCAGAAAAGTGAGGGGAACTATAAATTACTGCATTAAGAAAGATAAATTAATATCTCATGCTTTGTTTCATGAGCAGAGTCTATAAACAAAAAGAACCATGAAAGCAGGTGGGTAGGTACTTGGGAAGTGAGGGGGGAACCAGCAGGAGAAGAAAAGGGAGCTAGGGGAAAGTGGCCAAGGTACATGATATGCACATATGTAAATGTGATCATGAAGCTTGATCTTTTGTATAAGAAATATATACTCAACAAAGCAAAAAAGTGTGGATATTGCCTATTTCTTAAGGGCCAGATGAATGAGCAGTGAGAAGGTTGGGAGGGGCGACAATTAGGTGGAGTAATTGCTTTAAAGGGTGTTTATATGCCTGAAACTCTACCCAGTCCTTCTAAAAGGCAAGCATCCTCTTCTGGCCTCTCTATTTCCTGGAGAAAACTTAATGATAGTCACTCTATATCCCTTAGTATGTCCTCGAAGGCAACCAAAATTGCAGAGTATGATCTCCCTATGCACATAGTTTTAAGATGACATATAGCATGCTCAAGCTTTCACACATAAAGAGAAATAGAAGACAAAAGATTTGCAATGCACATGTATTTGAGTCTGCAGATGCTTCAGTGTGGCCACATTGGGAGATGCACTTAGAAGGCAGGTTACTAACATCTACATCAGAACTGCCCTGATTCAGTTGGAAGCACGTTGACCTGGATGTGCTTGCATAACTGACTTCTTGATCGGCATCCGCCTGAGTCATGTGGCCTTTCAAAACAGTGGAGCACAAACTTCTCTCCATCTATGCTGCTTCCTCTATTGCTGTTTCCAGGCAATTTTAGTTCCAGGCTATTACGATTTGTGGGTATTCTGAAGTTTATGTGCTGGAAGCCTGTGGTCCATTCTTCAGTGTTGATCAGTGGGAAATTTAAACATGATCAGATCATGAAGGCTCTGACCTCATGAATAGGTTGATGTCATTATCACAAGAGAGTGACTCATTGCCTTGATTGTGTGGTATCCTCCAACATGTTCTGATGCTTTGAAAAAGGCTCTCCACCAGTTCTCTGACTTTGGTCTACAGAATAGTGAAAAATGCAGTTCTTTTCCTCCTAATTTAGTGAGGTTTAGATAATCTGCTACCACCTCACAAAGCACAGGACCACATGCAGAAACCCCTCTGAGTTTCTCTAAGTTAGGTCTTTGGCTCAGATCACTATAAAAATGGCTTGCTCACATGCACATGGGTGGCAAATCTTTGGTAGGGCGGTTGGGTTGTAGAGTAAGCAAGCGAAGGATGTAGGTGGGATACAGTACACTCTGAGCAACCCACGTGTTTTTAGGTGACTCACAGCCAGGCATGGCATGCACAAGAAGGCTGGAGGTAAACAATGAAAGTGAAAATAGTCCCTGACACTTCTGTATTTACTGTGTGTGAACCAGTCTCCAGTACTTCTCATCTGCTGTAACTGATTCCTTACAAGGACTCTGGGGGTGGGGGGAGTATTCTCGTCATTTCACAGATGGGGAAACTGAGGTAGGGTGAGGTTACAGGATGTTGTTGAGATCATACAGACAAAAGGAGTTCACCTCACCGATACCAGATGCTTCCATGTCCACTGTCTGCAGGGCTGTGCTTGGCACTGGACACTGCAAGTATCTATCATCTTCAGGGTTGTTCTTGGCACAAGGAATATGGAAACCACTCATGAGCAGGATTCCTCCTAGCTGGAGCTCATGTTCACTGAGTACCTATTATGCACCACGTCCTAAACTGGATAACAGACCAAGTGATACCTTCAAAATCCATTCCAATTCTATTCACTTCCTTCTGGGTACACTATCTATTAGGATGGACCACTACTTGTCACTTGGGTAAGGGAGGGGTCTCAGCTCCTGAATTCCATTTCAGCCCCTTGGAAGGGGCATCCCTTTCAATTCAGGCCCTTGTTTCTTATCACTATGCTCTGACCTTACCATTGTCTCTCTTTCTGTCCTCACAACCATCCTTCTATGCAGAGACCTCATCCAGATCAATGCTGGCTCCTCCTTTCCATCATTTCTCCATTTGGTGGTCTTTTCAACATCTCAGCTAATATTGCTAAGACTCCCCACCGCCCCTTCTTACACCATTCCCTTCTAGAATGTTGAGGTTATTCAATGACACTTTGTTTATGATATTATCATCTGTCTCCTGGGTAAGTTTTATGACATGATCTGTATTGCCAACATAAGTCTGTCTCTTAGTGGCAGGGATTCAATGTGAACGGTGACCAACTGACCAAGCAATGAATGTGCTCCTTGTCCCAGACTGGGAAGACATGCTTTGTTATCCATTTTTGAAGAGGATGTGGCGTGCATCTGGCTATCCTTGCCACCTTCACTAAAATGCTGAGTGGCCCAGTTTCTTAGGGTGGTCCCCTTACCTTGTGGCTTCTAGCCCATAAGAGTGGTGGAATATACCTTTCCTAAGAGTGAGGTCAGTCACTCAGGTTCTAGGCAATTCTGTAGCCAGGATCAGAAGCTTTTGGAAGCAGTCCTTAACCTAACTCTTTACAGGAAGTTTGAAATCAGCCTGGGGTAATAGTGCTGGCTCCTTGTCTGAGTAATGGGATTGAGTCCCAAGTCTCTTGGAAGGCTGGAGAGACAGAGATTCTCACTTTCCAGGAGAGTGTTGGCCAAACAAGACACCCTGCTGAGTCCCTATTGTTTCCTAGTGCCAAGGCCTGGCATCTCAGCAACTCTAATTTTCCTAGTCGAAACTCTGCTGTACTCTGGCCAGAGAGAAATGAAGAGTTGGGAGAGATGGTGTGGACAAACAACTGAGTGTTCATATCACATGTCAGTTGTGACACTTCTTCAGATGCCACGGCGACCCACCGCCAGTCCCCAAAGCTGTCAGTTTAAGTGGAACCACTGAGAAATGGAGTGGGCCAAGGAGTGTGTTTCTTATTTCCCTCGCCGATTCTGGACCTTTGCTGAGCCATTCAGCTCCAATAAGATACTCATAGTGAATAGCATCTTTCTGTCTTCTCAAAGCTTCTGCAAACCTATATTTGATTTTCTGTGTGCTAGGCTCCAGGCATTCATGTCCTGACGAATTCAAATCTGTGCTCTACCTGAGGGACCTTTGCAGATTCTGCAGGAACAGAAGAAGTTGGGGGTTCTAGGCTGTGGTGAGTGTTCCCCATCCCTCCCTAAGCAGTCTAGATTCATGTACCCATCAATCAAAGCTCCTCCCTGCTTCCACATCACCGTATAATACTATTCCCCACTTCTTCTCTGTCTCCGAGTGGCAGAGGGCTGTAGATATAGCACTGTTCTAAACAGTTTTTTGTTATTTTTAAACAGGGGCAGAAATGTTTGCATACTTATTCATGCATGTGCAAAAACATTTACCAAGTGTTGTGATGATCCAGGCTGTATTTCATGCACAAAGGATTCAGTAGTGACAAAAACAGACCTGGCTTGCCCTCCTGAACACACAGTCTCCCAGGGAAATCAAACCACATATAAGCCAGCAAAGACAGATGCATGACTGTTCATGGATGCTGTGGGCCATGATGAATAGATGCCATATTTATGATAGAAAGATGGTAGAGAGAGATGTCTTTCTTTCTTTTTGAAAATTTATTTAGTTTTATTTTATGTGCATTTGTGTTTTGCTTGCAGGTATGTCTGTGTGAGAGTGTTAGATCTTGGAGTTACAGACAGCTGTGAGCTGCCATGTGGGTGCTGGGAATTGAACCTGGGTCTTCTGGAACAATAGTCAGTGCTGTTAACTGCAGAGCCATCTCTCTAGCCTCAAGGTGTACTTCAAAAGAGATGGCACTGCTGAGAGCTAGTACCAGAGCTGTCTGTTACTACCTTGGCCACCTGTGCCAAGCTGAGGAGGTGGGTATCTGAGCTCCCCAAATGGTGATATTCAGGATAAAGCATGTGTCTTAACTAGTGTTGCTTTGTACTCAGCAGAGACAAAAGACTCACACTAGTTTTCAAATAGTAGCAATAATAACAGTAAGGGCAGCTCCACTCACCTAAATTCTTAAATAGCAGCAGACACTGTGGCATGTCTTCCCAAAGACTAGGTCATGAAGTTTCACAACCACATCCTATCATTAAATTCATAAGCCCATGTTGTAGACAATAATGTAGCATTACTTATTTTTCTAATAAACATCCAAAGTTACATATACAAAGAAAGTGTTTTGCATTAGGGAAAACTGACAGAAGTATTCAATATTAATATATATGCCTGTGAAGCTACTGAAGTAAAGACTAAAGGATTATTTAGACAGCTAGACAAATATTCCAGTCACATATAAAGGAGTTAAAATTTATGTTGGCCACAGGCACATCAGTGCCAGAAGACTGTGAACTACAATATACTACCCCAGGAAACGAAAATGTGAATCAAGTATTTAAACCCAGCTAAACTTACCTCAAACATAGATAAGTTAAATAGGCACAAACACTGTTCTCATGAGTCAGGTCTTTAGGGAACTACTGGCAGATAACTTTAGTTCAGCCAGTCAGAATAGCACTCAGGAGTGTGAGTACATGATCAACCATGGCATTGATTAGATTAAACAGGTGAAATGAGACTAAAGCAAAGATGGAGTAGAGCTGAAAGAGGTGGATACAAATACGACAAGTAAAAGTTGGGGTGAGAAGTATGGTAATTCTGCTGGTAGTTTTGTTGTTGTTTTTATATCTGAATATCTGGGAACCTAAGAGTTACCGTTTAAAGCTGACTAACCAAATAGTTGTTTCAGAATATTTGACAATCAAAGGAAATGGCTTGAGATTGATACTAATATCAGCTAAGATCTGTAGTGAAAAGAGGAGGCACATGTGAATTTCATTGTGACATCTGGAAGTGAACAAAAAAAATTGAAGTATGGATATGAACATGATTGTTACAAAAATATTAATTTTTCGATCTGGGTATGACGGTGCACACCTACAATCCCAACACTTCAGAGTTAGTGTCAGTCTGGGTGTGGTGGCTCATGCCTTTAATCCCAGCACTCAGAGAGACAGAGGCAGGCAGATCTTTGTGAGTTCAAGGCCAGCCTGGTCAACAGTGCTAGCTCAGCACAGCTACACAGAGAAACTCTGTCTGGAAAAACCAAACCGAATCAAACTAAACAAAATCAAAAAAACAAGTTATTGTCAGAGGGACCAAGAGTTCAATGCCACATGGCTACATAGTGAATTTTGAGGACATCTGGGACTGCATGGGGCTTTTTCCCTAAGAACAAAACAACAACAACAGTAATAAATACTTTTCCATTCTTATAAGAACTACATATGACATGCTAAAACAGACCACAAGGTAAAATTTTCACTGTTAAGATAGACAAAAGCTACACTAAATGCTGCTTTTCAATTTGGTTTGTTAAAGAAAAAAAATTCCCAGATTAACTTACAAATAAAAACTCAGCTCTACAACCATACTATACTTGAAACATCCAAAATGAAGCACATTGAAAATATTACAGCAGACAGCATAAAGACAAAAAGAGAAAGAGAAAACTATGATTGAAATTTTGCTATGGGGCAAAATGGAATTCTGGTAAAAGAGTATTAAATGGGGCAAAGTTGGAAACACATAATAACAAAGACTGTCATTCATAAGCGAACTTAAACAGCCACGAAAACTGTCTAAACAGAACAGAGTACTATTCTTAAGGTGAAATTTATTAGCTAAAAGGAGAAATAAGTGAAACAACATTTGTTATTAACAGATTTTAATTCATTTTAATTTACCTTGTAGTACCTGGTAGAAAAATCATGATAAAACATGTTTAAACATGAAAACTTATTTTTAGCATAGATTTTAAATGTTGAATTTAAGAAACATATATACTTTTTATTTTGTGTTTTTCAAATATCTGCTGAAATGGAATATACTATGCCACAAATAAGCCATTAAGGAATATGAAAATAATATGAAACATTTTCTGATTACAGTTAATTGAAACCAGAAATTAATAATATGAACCAAGAGCTGGGAATATGGCTCTGTTGATAGAGGTCCAGCCTATCCAAAAGCCATGGTACTTGATTCTCTAGCACTGCATAAATCTGCAATCCTAGGACTTGAGAAGTAGTGACAGGAAGATCAGAAATTCAAGGTCATTCTCAGCTACATAGTAAATTCAAACCAGCTTAGGATGTTTGACAATCTGTCTCAAAATAATAATGATAAGGTTGATAATAATAATGATGTTTATTATGAAAACATTGAGAACAAAAGACCCTTTCATTTGGTTCTTTAGTCTATTTTCTATTGCTATAACAGCATACTTGAATCTGTGTAAAAGAGACTTATTTTGATTCATGGTTCTGAAGGTGGAGACTCTGAAGGGCATGGTGCCAGCATCCACTTGCCTTGTACTGAACTCCATGTCAGTTAATCCGTTCCTTTAAGAAGAGCTCAGCCCACTCCCCACCGTCACTACATTGAGGATTTAAGTTTGAACATGACTTTTCTGGAAACAAGCTATATCTAAACCATGGAACTTAGAGACTCCACCAGGCCATCCATTTGAAACAATTTCCTTCAAAAGGCAAAGCCAAGTCCACATGTCAGAAAATCCAGAGAAAAAGACATCAGAGCATGTGGGTGGAAATGAACGGTGTTCAGAAGGGGCTTCATAGACTCTGGAGGCACAGAAATTGAAGGCAATAAATTAGGCATGAGAAGTCAAGTTAAAGCAGTGGTTCTCAACCTTCTTAATGCTGTGACCCTTTAATATAGTTCTTCATGTTGTAGTGACCCCTACCATACAATTCTTTTGCTGCTACATCGTAACTGTAATTTTGCTGCTGTTATAAATCATAATGTAAATATCTGATATGGAGGATATGTGAAATTCAACCCCTGTGAAAGGGTCATTTGACCCAAAGGGGTCGAGACCCACAGGTTGAGGAACATTGAATTATTAAAAGAACTGCCAAACACTGAACAATAACGAAGTAGCTTGAGGATGGAAGTGGAAATTAAGAGATGGGGAACCAATTGTACTTACTTCAAAACAATAAAATTGATAACTACAATCTAATCTGCTTGAGAAAAGAGGAAAAGTTAAATAAGTAGAACCTAAATAGTGGGGGTTTGTTCACTTATTTGTTTTCTTTTTCTATTTTTTATTTATAATTTATTACAATTTATTCAATTTGTATCCTAGCTGTGGCCCCCCTCCCTCATCTCCTCCCAAACTCACCCTCTCTCCCTCCCTCTTCTTTCCCTATGCCCCTCCCCTAGTCCACTGATAGGGGAGGTCCTCCTCCCCTTCTATTTGACCCTAACCTATCAGGTCTCATCAGGACTGGCTGCATTGTCCTCCTCTGTGGCCTGGCAAGGCTGCTTCCCCCTCAGGGAGGAGGGTGGTCAAAGAGCTAGCCACTGAGTTCATGTCAGAGTCAGTCCCTGTTCCCCTGACTAGTATACCCACTTGGATACTGAGCTGCCACGGGCTATATTAGAGCAGGGGTTTGAGGTTATATCCATGAATTGTCCTTGGTTGGAGTATCAGTCTCAGAAAAGAACCCTGTACCCAGATTTTTTAGTTCTTTTGCTCTCCTTGTGGAGCTCCTGTACTCTCCAGGTCTTACTATCTCCCCTTCATAAGATTCCCTGCACTCTACCCAAAGTGTGGTTATGAGTCTCAGCATCTGCTTTAATACACTGCTGGGTATAGTCTTTCAGGGACTTTCTGTCCTGTTTCCTGTTTTCTCCCTCTTCCAATGCCCATCCCATTTGTCTTTCTGAGTGAGAATTAATCATCTTACTCAGGGTCCTCCTTCTTGCTTAGCTTCTTTAGGTGTACAGATTTTAGTGTGTTATCCTGTATTATATGTCTAGTATCCACTTATAAGTGAGTATATACTGTGTGTATCTTTCTGCTTCTGGGATACTTCACCTAAGATGATCTTTTCTAGATCCCACCATTTGCCTGCAAATTTCATGGATTTCTTTGTTTTTAATTGTACATTGTATAAATGTACCACAATTTCTGTATCCATTCCTCCATTGAGGGACATCTGGGTTGTTTCTAGGTTCTGGCTATTATGAATAAAAGGGCTACTTTTTAATGAATAATTCTGAAATGTCTACAGACGAAATAATGTAATACATAAGGTTTGTTTCAAAGTAATCCATATTTAGGAAAGATGAGTGGAAGCAGGCTAAGTATAAAGTTAATTGCATTGGGGTATATCTCAGTGGTAGAAGATTAGCATATGTAAGGCCTTGGGTTTGATTGAGAGAGAGATAGGGAGGAGTATGGGGGGATTAGAAATGCAACAGGGGTGGAAAAGGGGTTTCAGACTCTTCTAGTAGATATTACAGAGTGTATCCACTGTATTGGCAGTTTCTCAGTGGTCCTTAATGGCTAGTTGTATGCAAGCACCTCTCCGGTCTGAGGTAGTGCTATTTTTCTTTTGCTCCCCAACACTTCCAACAACTTTGAAGACAATTTATGTATTCTATTTCCTCAGAATGAAAGCCCTAAGAGGATTTCTTTTTACTGACTGACTGATCAAACCGGTATAGTAGATGCTAACGCTCAAGAACAGCAGCTATAAAATGTTAACATGTCTAGAAATAAATTTTAAAGGAAATGAAGCTTGCTGCAAAGGAAACTCTAAGATATTGCCAAAATCCCATTGGTAGATGCGAACCAATATCAACATGAAATCTGACCTTGGCCAGGTAGACTCCAATACACATCAGCAGACTTTGTGAAGATTGCAATCTAAATTTAGCGTCATCTCAACAAAAATTCCAAAGGGTTTTTATTTGTTTTTGTTTTTGTTTTTTTAGAATTAACTAGGTGATTTTCATACTAAAGTACAAGGAAGTCTGAGGAGCTCTTGCCTAGCATGCTGGAAAGCCTGAGTGGCAGCCCCTTCACAACATCAAGCCAGGCACAGTGGCCCATGCCTGCAATACTAGTACATTAGAGGAGGAGACAGAAGGATCTGAAGTTCTGGTCATCCTTACCTATATAGTGAGTTCAAGGCTTCTAAGATCTAAAGAAAGAATAATGGCAGGTATTTAAGAATATAATGAAGTTTGACAATCAATATATTGTTAACTAAATTGTCATGATATTGATACAGAAACCATCTGACATACCAAAATAGAAAAAGCAAATAGAACTAAGCAAGTTCCTTAGTGTAAAAATACAGGTAGACCCCTTAGGCCATCAGAGAAAAGACAAAGGAATGGAAAGATGACAATGGGGGAGGGCTGGAATGCTGGAGAGCTGGCTCAGTGGCTAAGAGCCCTGGTTGCTCTTGGAGAGGACCTTCGTTCAATTCCCGGCACCCACATGGCAGCTCACAACCATTTCTCATGCCAGTTCCAAAGAGTGTCACACACTCTTCTGGTTCCTGTAGGTACCAGGCAGGTGGTACATGGATTTACATGGAACACCAAACACTCATAAATATCCAATAAAGATAAAAATCTTAGAGAAAAGACAATGGGGAGAAGAGGTAACAGGCTAACTATGTACAAGTGATTAAAAATTTTTAAAAATCTGAATCATAAAGATGTCAAAGGAAACGTGAGGTGTGAAATCCTTGGTCTGTTTCCCATGGCTGTAGTGATGTACCTGAGTCAGTCTAGCATCATTCAGCCAAGAGGCTTTCTTAGCTCATAGTTTGAGAAGTTCCAAGTCCAAACTGCATAAAGATGGATGTGATGAGGTCGCATGGCAGATTGGGGAGCATATGCAAGAGTGAACGGCCAGTTCTTGAAGCAGGAGAGCATTCTCTTCGCATGGCAAGGTCCCAGTGACCCAAGGACCTCCCAGAAGGCTCCACTCTTACATTGCTACAAATGGGCTTTTGAGAGAAAACGTGTAAATAACTTCCAAACAATATTAGCTTCCAATCTAAAGCTCATAAACATTCACTTGATAAATTATACTACACGAAAATAATACACAGCAAACTGATTTTAGTAGCAAACCAAAAGCTGTTAACAAATCATAGATAAACAGACTGGAGAAAGTATTTACAGTTCATATTGTATATTAATATTTTAATGTTCCTAATATGCAAAGAGCTTACAGTAATAAAGAAGAAAAGGACTAGGTAACTCAAAAGAAGAATGGCTGAAAACAGGAGTTGAAAGTTTGCAAAGCAAAGCTTGGCATTATAGCACAGGCTGATAATCCCAGCACTTGGAAGGCCACTGCAGGAGGCTCAGAGACTCAAAGTTAGCCTGAGCCACATAGCTAAAGAAGAAAGATGTAAAAAACAAATGACTTTTGAAACAGAGAAGGAATCTATAGCTTGATACAAGCTCCAAAATAACCAAGCTAAAATAAGACTGAGATGTTATTTTTCACCCAGAAGATTAATTAAAATATACATTGAGGGTGTATTTTTATGGTAGAGTTGGATAGATAATAGGTCAAATGCTGGTGAAAGTGCTGTTTGGAAGTCACTCTCACTAATCTGTGAGTGTTATGGCCCAATAAGCCTATTAAAATCTAAGAAAGAGACTACAAGAATGGCTCAATGGGTAAAAGCTTGAGAATTTGAATTCAAATTTCCAGAACCTGTATTAAGAAGCCAAGCATAGCTGTGCCTGCCTAGAACCCCAGCATTGTTGGACAGAGACAAGCAGATCCTGAGAGTGCCTGACCAGCTACCCTAGCCAAAACAGTGTGTTTCCAGGTCAGAGGGAGACCCTATCTCAAGACAGTTAGACAGCCATAGAAGAAGACATCTGGCAGCTGGTTCTGACCTGCTGGCTCTGATCTGCTCCCAAGCAGATCTCACTATGAATTGCTAACCCAGAAAAAAAAAAACCACATTTCCAGAACACCAAACCAAACAAATTGAACTGTCATCAGGCAGGACCATCTGTACTGGCAAAGTGTGCATACTCTTAGAACCCACAGAACCACCCATTCACCTTGCTTAGTTACAGCATTGTTTGCAGGAAAAGGTTGGACACATACACGATGTCTGTCGAGAGGAGGTGAAGTGATTCTAGCTCATTCATTTTGGGAATGTATTCAACTACCCCAAAGACAGAAGTGTGAACTGGGAGAGCTCTGGGATGTTGTTTACATGAAATAAGGGCTGCAGGTCTATGTAACCATATAATAACTTACATCTAATAGAAGTGGACAATCTGTATATTCATAAATTTGTTTTCTGTAAAACACTCAGGAAAGGAATGTGCAAAACTACTATGATAAGGGCAGGGAACTCAAATGCTGAAGGAAAAGAATAAGAATAATAAGACTAGTAGTAATTAGATCTTTTTTCCTGTGTATCTTTATTATCACTATTATTGTTACTATTACCTTGAAACAGGATCTCCCTTAGGCTGACCTAGAACTTGCTAAGAAGCCCAGGCTGGCCTGGAACTCTTTGATCCTCTTGCTTCAGCTTCCCACATGCTGGGATGCCCAGCTTACATGACTCCCTTTACCTCCTGAATACCATTTTACATTGTCCATTTGGAGAGCTATTAAAATACTTTCTGTCCAAGTGAATGTGGGAACATTGGGAGCTTTAGTATATGGGCAGTGGGAAGAATAACCGTTGCAAGTCAGAGTGAAAGCTGGGCCCTCTGCTCTGATGGTGAGCTTGCCCAGGCCCTCAAATTTTCTGTTCCTTTCTCTGGGGCCAGTGGACAGATACAAGTCCCAACAGTCTTGTTATATTGCAATAAGCAACCCAGTGGCCAGGAAGCCTTAGTCAGCAGCAGCCCGCCCCTGCACGCAGAAGGCTTGCAAAGGTGAGGTCGTGATGAACGTGCTCCTGGCCTGGGACGACCTGTCTGCAGCAAAACACAGGCTTCTCCAGCGTTAGCGGGAACCACCCACCCATCTGCGGTGAAAGCCAAAGCCTTGTCCTGGAGCCACAGTCAGGAATCCGGAGAGACTGCCGGGCTAGCTCAGCAAGAGCAGAGACAAAAGGACCCACCATAGTGAGAACATGCATGCACCTAGCCTGAGCCCATGCCTATGTGGCTTCCATGCCACTTGAGAGCCATGCTAATTTCCCCAGAGGTCAGATTATCAAACTGTACTTTAAAGAAATAACCCCCAAACAATAGTGGTTTAAACTATATGGAAATTACTTCTTTTTTTGTATTTTACATGCCACAGCTGCCAGTGGTAGCTGTGGTACCTCGTAGTTAGTATCAAAGAACTAGATGTCTTCTCTGCTGTTTTCTATCGCATTGATTTGCTGCCTAAAGTCATTTCATGGTTCGTCATAGCTATGAGGGCTCCAGCCTTTACATCTTTTCTTTGCCAGAATTAAGTAGGAAGTAGATTAATATATGCATTCCTTTCCTTTAAGTGTGTTTCCTAGAAGCCTTCAACCCTTTCTAATGAATTAGTCAAAACACATTCATATGTAAAGGCACAAGGAAACATTTATTTTAGGTGGTAATGAGCAAAAAAGTCAAATGTCTCCAGTGGCAGGAGAATGAATGAAGGTTAGGGACTTTTTCCTAAGTGATATGAATCCAAAAATTAGGGCTTGGGCTAGAAATTTGTTCATTCATGTCTATTAATATATTTATTACTCTTAAAAAATTTGAATGAAGAGCTTACCTGTTCTCCTCTGAGACCCCCTCCTGGAATCCAGAGTGACCAGTTTCTATCCTGAATGAGCTTTGGCTTTGTAGCTTTGGTGGCAAATAGCCCTTCAGGAAGCCTAGGGCTGGGATATTGCAGCTTTGGGGCATTGTCACAGACGTGTTCACCAGTAGGACTCTCAGCTAGACTCTATTAGGTTGTCTCTGAGGCCTAGGGCAGGGAGAAGGATCTATGTGTTCTTCCTTCTTAGAAATAACAGTCACTGGCCATAGTTGTTCTTCACATTGGGTAAGTCCCTGGGGGAGTGGCTACCAGGCTTGGGTGGAGAGGGACCTTGTCTTTCTATGCTTCCTGTCTGCCTTTCTGCTACAGAGGAACAGAGGGAAAGGTGGCTGAACTCCTTGATCTTGGAAGACGATACCAGTTTGAGTATCAGAACATGGGAGTTTGGGATACTCAGACATGGGGGCTGTTGGGGGAGTCTGGGGGTCACAAATATTCACAGAAGCCTATACTTGCTGATAGCCTTTGCTTTGACTTCTTACTGTCCTGGGGTTTCTATTGCTTTAATTAAACATCATGACCCAAATCAACTTGGTGAGAAAAGGGTTTATTGTATCTTACAGCTTTTAGTCCATCATCCAGGGAAGTCAGGGTCAGGACAGGAATTCAGGGTAGGTACCTGGAGTCAGAAACTGATGCAGAGACCGTGGAGGATGCTGCCTACTGGCTAGCTTTCTGTGGCTTGCTCAGCCTGCTTCCTTCTAGCACTCAGGACCACACTGTACCATCCACAGTGTGCTGAGACCTCCCACATTAGTCACCAATCAAGAAAATACACCATAGGGTTTCCCACAGGCCAAACTGGGTGGAAATATTTTCTCAACTGAGGTCCATCTTCCAAAATTTCTTCTATCTTGTGTCGAGTTGATATAAGAACTAGTCAGCACAGGGACCCTTCTCCAGGTCCAGGGTCACAGACCTCTGTGACTATGTCACCTATAGAGAAACTCTCTGTTATAGGCAGTGTATTGACTTTGGGGGCTCCAGCCTGGGGCCAAATCTGAGCTTTATCTCCTGCTAGCTGTGATATGAGCTGAAATGTGTCCCTTAATTTCAAGTGATGAAGTCTAACTCCCAGGACCTAAGAATGTGATTGCTCTGGGCTAGCTTAAAAGTAAAAATCCAACTAAAATGAGGTTAATGGGTGAGCTAACCCAATAGGATTGGGGCCTGTAAAGGATGGCATTTGGATACTGTCAGGTACAGAGCAAAGACTAAAGATGCAAGAAGCGAGGATGAGGACTATCTTTAAGCTTCAGGAAGTACCTCCATTGCTGAAACCTTTAGAACTGCAGGAAATACATTCTGAGGATTACACCACTACTTCAGGTACTTAGTCACCATTGTCCTAGGAGATGACAAGCAGCTTGACACTTTCTTGTCTACTATTACAATTGTTAACAACATGACCCTTTTCAGAAGGTTCTGAGATCTCAAGTATGGAAGGTTCTTGGTGCAGGGCCTGGCCTCTGTGGATATACACTATAATTATGCCAACTGATACCACCCAGCTTTGGTCTCCTGACCTCTGTGAGCCCTACCTTGTAGGGCTCTCGTGTTCAGTAGTATAGAGTACTTTGCTCATAGTAATGAATTCCATTGGACAATTGTCTTGCCTGACTGAGTGAATGACGAGTGAATGAACGCTGCTTCAGTGTCCAATGGAAGAAGCCAGGGTAAAACCTGGCATAGCAGAGTGAGCTGTAAGCGTGTGTATGTGAGTATTCATGTATGCCTGGATGCACATGTGTGTGCTGGGATGTAGTTGCATGTGTGTATGTGCTTGTGGAGGACAGAGGACAATATCAGGTGTTGTTCCTCAGATACCGTGTGCCCTGTTTGTTGAGGCAACACCTCTCTTTCATTGGCCTGGGGCTCATCAAGTAAGGTAGGGTGGGTAGTCTGTGAGTCTAGATGATCTGCCTTTCTCCACCTTCTCAGTGCTGGGATTACAAGCATAGGCAACCATTTTCCTACATGTGCTTTACTGACAAAACTAGCTACCTAGGCCCCTGAACTGCAAAGGTTTAAAACCAGAATTAAAACCAGAACTAAACTGTTAGTGCATGCTTGAGTGTGGAAATGACAGGTTTCTTTTGAGGGTGGGGGCAGGGAGCCTAACAGTCACCCGCCCAGCAAGCAGCCAGACCAGACGCACCTGGCTTCAGGCCAAAGGTTATATGAGTGTCAGGAGGCTGTGCAGACTGTGTGGGGAACGAGGCAGACGAGGGGGACGTGAGGGAGCACATGGGCAAGCCAGTGCATGATACTGGCCCTGCCCAAGGAGCTGGCAGCTAGCTACCTGTGGGGCTCAGCTGCCAAGACTGGCAGAGCCTGCACCCAGAGAGGCAGATGAGATATCTCTAAAGTTGGGACCACCACACACTGGCACACTGAGGCTGAGTAACAGCCAGGACTGGGTTGTCAGCTGGAGATCTACCTTTGGATCAGGTGACCTTCTGACCTTTCAGAGTCACCTACCTTCCAAGGTCTGGCTCCCCTCAGGGCCTGGGCTATAAGCAGAGCAACTCTTCACACTGTTCTATAGGATCGATTTCTAAAGGGCTTTCCCTGCACTTGTCTGTTACAGGATTCTCAGTGTCCTGACAAAAGGTTCATACAGATTATTCCACAGTTATCTCCCCACAGTTTCCAGGCACTGATGAGAAAAACCTTAGGACAGAAGGGTCTTTCCACTCCAAATCCCAACAAGGGTTTTCTTGCTCTATTTTGGGTATCAATTTCCCATCTAAGCCCTCCCTTCCCCCTTTCCGGTCCTCAACCACTTAGCTCCCTGATTTATGACTACAGAGCCAGCTGTGGACTTCTGTTCAGCCCAGGATTGCTCTGTTCTCAGCTTCTGGCCATTAGTCTGCTACAAAAGTCATCTGGAAACATGGAAGAGGATTGTGTCCAAAGCTGGGGGTTCCCAGAGAAGATGGAGTTTTGAAATGAGCTCTGCAGGAGGTCATAGACAGCCATTCCAAGCCAATATTTTCCTAATCCTTTATGGGATGCAGCCTGACCATCCTAGTTACATCTCTGCTGCTGTGATAACACACCTTGACAACAAGCAACTAAGGGAAGAAAGAGTTTATTTTAACTCACTGTTCCAGGTTGCAGGTCACACTTCTCCATGGACGTGGAGAAGTCATAGCCATGAAAGCCTGAGACAGCTGGTCGTAACACCCACAGTCAAGAGCAGAGAGAAGTGAGCACATGTATGTTGCTTGTTTGTTTGCTTATGCTCAGCTCAATTTCTCCACCTTTATATAGTTTAGGACCTTCTGTCTAGGGAATGAAGCCTCCCATAGTGGCCAGGGTCTTCCTACATTACATCAATTAACTTGGTTAAGATACTTTGTCCTAGACATGCCCACAAGTCAACACAATGTTCCCAGGTGACTCAAGCTGACAATGCTAAAAAGCACACTGGCTGAGGATGTTAGAGAAAGTCTCCTGAGCAGGAGGCTTTTCTCCAAGAGCCAGCACCCTTGGAGCACAGCAGACCTTAGAAGAGTAAATGAACTGATCAGAGGACGTTGTCTCAGAAAGCCTTCAGCGACACCTGGATAGCGAGACTCCACCCAAGATAATGTCCCTGAAGGCCTCCAAAGGAGGGTCCTGTGGAAGGAAGGGAGCATCTCTGAGAACAGTATGGCCTAGACCTGCTTCTCCAGGAAATGAGTTCCACATACTTTCTTCCCTCACGTAACTCCTACGCACGCTCGTCCTTTTCAGATTTCTTCAACCTTAACTGTTGGAAACAAAGCTGCCCCTGAAAACAGTAGCTGTCCTTTACCTTTGTCTAATGAAAAACTTTCTTTGATAATAGATATATGTTTGGCTAGCCCAGTGGCCCATGGCTACCTGCTTTATTAATTCCTGAAAATGGGGCTAATGCAACATCTCAATTTTATCTGACTTAAGTACGAGGCAACTGCCTGTTGCATGAGGCAGCCCATGTCTAGCCGTGGAGAATGATAGTCCCCCTGAACTCAGGTACTGGTGGTGGTTGTCTTATGCAGGGGCTCAGGGTCCTATTACAGGTGTGGGGAATGGGGAATTTGTGCCATCAAGCCCAGAAGTTTAAGAAACATCTGTTACAGTGTGACTGGCTCACATTCATGTAAATGTCTTGAATACAGTGTCAGAAGGGAAGCCTCGTGGGAGGTGCTTGGTCATGGTAGTTTCCCTCCCATGGAAGTGAGAAGGGTCTTGGCTGCTTAAAGCATTCAAAGACTTCTACTACCTTAAAAGAGAACCCGCAGAGCAAGCTGTTTAGATGTAGGGTGCGCTCCTCTACTCCTGTGTACTCAGCCCATTCTTGGACACGCCTCTCCCCCCCCCCATCCTGCATGCAGCCTCCCCTCCTCCACCCCCTAAGACTCCAGAATCCTGAGCTGAGTCAAGATAATTTTTTTTCTTTATAAATTAAGCAGTCTTCAGAATTTCATTATACTACCACCGCCATCACCAACAAAGAAAAACAATGAGATAATGCCCCTTTCTTTGTTTTCTTGAAGTCAGTGCGGATGGGTGTCCATGTTTGGTCTGAGTCACAAGTGGAGCACTCCAGCTTTTCTACTAATGTTATGAGCCCAGGGCTAGGTCACAGGGAACAGACAGTATCTTAGGGTCCTCAGGGCAGGGCTGCTTCCTGGACGGTCTGAGGAGACAAGGAGAGGTGGCTGGGGGCATAGCAGTACCCCTCTAGTTCCCTGTGAAAGAGAGAGGAAAAGACGTAGCTATTCACAGCACCTGGGGACCAGCCCCAGCCCAGAACAGGGTGGTACTGGCTCCACTTTACTTTTCCTTCCTCCTATTCTGGTATTCTTGGCACAAATCATTTATGCCTCTGGTTTTGCTGAAACAAAAGCCAGCAAAGGGCTGTGTCTTGGTTGGGGCTCTGTAACTCTAACCTTTGGGTGGAAGTCTCTCTTCAAAGACTTTAGTAAAAATAAGGCAAACTCTGCCGTTGAATACTGCAATATTTTATCAGTCCTCAGAGATCTGCCACTGGCCTTTGTTGAGGAACATAGGAGACACCAAGAAAAGACATTCATAGAAAAAGATGAAGGGGAAGAAAGACTCTAAGAGCCTGAGGACCAGGAAGCTTGCTGTTGGGATGTGTCTTCTAACAAGTGTCAGAAGCCACACCCATTCAAGTCTCACGCACAGGACTGCCTAAACATAAGCTGAAAATCACAATGGACCTGCTCAAGTGGAGGGGAGAAAACCCACAAGGCCTCAGCCTTACACAAAGAGCTATAGGCAACTAAGGAATGCTGAGAGTGAGGAAAGTAGTCCTCCCCAGGGAAGAGCATGCCAATTGCTGTCCAATACCAAATGGTCAGCCCTAAACACATATACATATGAGTAATGTTATGTAGACTGAGGTTATTTTTTAGGAATATACATGTTTCTACATACGTAAGTGTTACAAGAATTAATAAAAAATAAGAGGCCATGAATTTGAAAAAGAGAAAGGAGGGGTATATGGGAGTATTTGGAGGGAGGAAAGGAAAGATTATAATTACTTTATAATTTCAAAAAAAATGAAACAATAGTAAACAAGTAAATAAATAAATGGCAAGGTTCTCTGGGGCTTGTGGCAACAGTTCCAGCCTGGCAGCCACCTAGTCATATCCATTACACTGGTGGTTGGTGACTCACTTTGTGCAGTTTTCTTTTGGCATATCCATGACAAAGACAATAAAACTGAAGTCTAAAGATGTTAGACAGTGTAGTCAGGGCCTCCTAGGATTCATTCCTAGTGTTCTGGAATCTTTAGGTGCTGCAGCTAGCCTGGAAACTGATGAAGTGATTCAGCAGGAAGGGGCACGTGAAAGCACTGATTTGATGTGAAAGTGAGGTGTTCTGGAGGTGCAAAGCTAAGCTTCCCACCGGAAAAGGATCAATGGGGATGGCCCAAAGCTTGACTCATGCAGTTGACATCATAAATTCAGCCAGCCAGCCAGCTGTGCTTCCCAAGCAGCCAGACTATCTCTGAGCACTCACGTCCCTATTCTATTAATAAGCTGCTTGGGAAAAGCCTTCGAGGGTTACTCACCTGGTGATTAAGCCTATATCACTCTTTCAGAGTCCGGGCTCACAGCTGCCCAGAGGCCAGGGAGGAGGTAGAGGCAGCTTGAGTTCTTGTAGGACTGGATTTAGTCATAAGACCTGGTACCTGGGGCCAGGTGTACTTTCTGTGGGTGTCAGGTTGCTCTGGTGACAAACAGAGTTCTGGCTTTTCCAGCATGTTCCCACCCACCTACACTGCCTACCAGAACGTGCTCAGAGTCACCTGCACATTCAAGCTGAGGATTTAGTGACAGAATGTGTGTTAAGGGATCACAGGACAAGGGTGTCAGGTAGCTTTCAGACTGCCTTGCTTCCAGTTCCAGCTTTACTTGCTACCTGGGACTTTCTAAATAAATGACTCTTACCACCAGTCCTGATATTTCCATTCATAAAGTGAGGATGGTCAAACAAACAACCAACCAACCAAAGAAAAGGAACATTTACTTCTTGGGAAAGTGTAAAGATTATGATGGTGACATGCAAATGGCTTTGCAGCTTCCTTGATACTACGTGTTATTAAGCTATTTTTATACCAGGGAACTTTTGGTGGTCCAAGACCTGCACTGTCTGCAGCTCAACTTCCCTATCTAAGTAAGGGGGATGTTGCAACCCTTTCTTGGTTGTCAGGCTGCTTCCTGTGTGTGTTAACTGTTTGGAGTCCCTGGCAGGCATTTTTTATGGCAAGACCATGTATCCTTTGCTTCTAAGAGCCCTTCACTTTAGACCTTCTGAGTTCCTATCAAAGAGGGAACTGTGCTGAGGAATAAGCTAAGAATAGGAGCTGTGGGGAGCCCAGAGGCTTAGTGAACAGAGTGACCAAAGGAGATGTGAGCAGCATGCCATCTTGGGAGCTGCCTAAATTGTGCCTGGGCACGGGGAAAGCCTTCTAATGAGGAACATTCCTCTAGTTATAGATGTTTGTTATAGTTCATGGTGACACCGAAGGTGAGGAAGGGTAGAGCAAGATTATATGAGAACTTTCTGGGAAAACATTCTCCATGCTATTTAGTGACAGTCATTCCGAATGACAACTAGAGATGCTGATGCTGTCTGTCTTCCCGGATAACAGGTTCTAGAAATTAGCTGTGAGGCTTCCTCCAAATCACCGACTTATCTTCCCTTGGCTGGTTTCCTTATGTCTGAGGACTGTAATTCTTGCTTCATAGGGTGGTTGCAGAAGTCAGCAGCAAGACTTCCTGGCTCTCCAACACTGCTTCTAGCAGTCACTAAATGTGACACGGGTACTAGTTTATTAGTATCTAAGGTCATAATTATTTCCCATTTTCTTGATTTCCTCCTCGGCAAGCCTCTTGTTGGTTAGAGAAGGGAGCAATGTTGCCTATTTCTACAGCTCCTCCCTTACAGAATCCATGGCTTGATGACCAGTCTGACTTCCCATCCAGCAGCTGAGCAATGGCTTCCAAGTGTGGAATGGGAAGAGAAGCAGGATGGGGCTTTGAGTCACGGAGACAGGGCTAGCTCTTGAGACTGTAGGCCTTGGTGTCAGGGCCTCTCATCTGTGATCTGCGAGGGTCAACTATAAATACATGAAGTAAATAATGCCATTGAACTTCTCCAGCAAAAAGACAAGTAAGTGTAAAAATCAAAAGGGGGTTTGTGGCTCTCCCCTCTCAAACAAGCAGGCATCTGGGTGGAGACAGAGACAGAGCAGCTGGCAGACCCAGCCCTCTCTCTAATGGCTTTTGGAAAGCTGTGTGCAACAATGTCTCAAAAGTCATAAAGATCCTATGGTGCAGAGGTTTTCCTTTTATGACCCAACCTGAAAAGGATAGTAGTTACTTTTTAAAATGTGTGTGAAAGTACAAATGGTTAGGCATGCTGGCACAGAACCAGAAACCGCCAAAGGTAACAAGAGACACAGGAAATGAGGTGTGGGGCATCATCCAGGGGATGGGTAGACTCTCTGTGTCTTTAGGGAGCTCTCAAGACCCCTGGGGGTGTCTACAGACAGTATGGAAGGAGGTGGATTTACTGTCTGTTTCTCCCCAGGAGGCTGATTTATCCTGGGTGTTTCTCATCTAAATCTTTCATTACACCACACACCTAAGTGTTATACTTTTTGTTGTTGTTTCATACATGGACTGTTTTATAACAAGTGAAAAGGATGTGTGGGTAAGATCTGTTAAATATAAAGGTGTTCCTCATGTGTGGTTATAGGGAAAAAAAAGGAGTTACAAAATATCTATATATACTTTGGTTGAGGGTGTAGCTTGGTTGAGAGAGAGCTTTTCCATTACACACAAAGCCCTGGGCTTGATTCCAGCACTGCATAAACTGGAGGGTGGTGGTACATGCCAGCAATCTTAGCACAGGGCACGTAAACCCAAAAGGATCCATGGTTCAAGGCCACCTTCACTTACATTAAGACTCAAAAAAAAATTGCTAACAATTAGACATTTGTCTGGAGGAATTTGGGTGAATATGATCAAGATATATTGCATGTAACCTCTCTAGGAATTAATAAAAATATTATAAAATATAAGAAACTTATCCACAAACACACATGCAAAGCTATAGAAAAAAAATCTCTTGGAAACACTAAAAAAATTAATTAAGATTATTTCTACAGGGGAGTTTGTTTCGTATTTTATTGTGTATCTTATATTTTATATGTTGTGATTTATTTTTCATGTGTATGTAGATGTGTGTGCTCTATTTGTTTGTGTATATGTATAGGCTTACGTATGTGTATATATGTGTATGTATGTAAGTATGTAGTATTTGCTGATAATTGTACATAAAAAATTTTCTTCTACAACCTTAAAATCTGTTAAGATGAACTTACCACCATTTTATTTACAGCACTTTCTGGTTTATGAGACACTTTGGATTAAGGCACGCTCTATTGCCATTCTGTGGCTAGAAGCAAAGTCACTTTCTGACTGTACAAATATGAGCTTGGCCCTGCAATAAAGTAGGGACAGTCATGTGTTCTTGGCAGATGGGGCCAAGACATGGGAAGGCAGTGCCTGGCAGCCACGTTTCTTCTTCTTAGTGGTCCCTGGCTTGGCTCCTTCTTCATGAACGGGGTTGTTGGTTGGATTTTGCTATTTGGCCCAGTCACCTGATCATATCCCCAGATGGCTGATTAGCAACTGTGCTCTTGCTGGGTTGTTGTGCCACCTTTCCCCGGCAGAGAACTATGCTTCTGGTCATCTTAGAGAAGTGGTCCTCAGTTTCCATCTTTGCAAAGGGCTACAGGCAGATAGGCCACACTGCACTTACAAGGAAGACAATTGAACCTCTCCACAACTCCATTAAATCTCTGCTGGGTTTTGAGATAAGAGCTTGATGGTTTCTCCTCTGGTCACTCCTATTTTTGCCTAGGTTCAGAGGGTGGCCATGGGCCCCAGCACCATGCACTGGACACAGATGTTTGCTGTTTCATGTCTTGTGGCTGTCAAAGTGAAACTCTGCTCCTTTTGCTCAGGATGGACAATTTGCACAGAATCCCCTTCTCTTGTCTTTGATCCCAGTGGGAGTCAAAAGCACATACTACCCGAATCGCTCATAAGGTATCACCATCGGGAAGATGCTGAGCTGTGGCTTAGGGGGCTCCTGGCAATGGTGATCCTAATAGCCATTCACACTTAGCTTCAGAAAACATGGCAAGTTGTGTTGGAGGGATAGCTCAGTCACTGAAGCCTTTGCCTTGCAAGCATAGGGTCTGAATTTGATTCCTGGGAGTTGTGTTAAAAAAAAAAAAGCTGGGTGTGGAGTCATGTTCTGGGAAGCAGAGGCAGATAGACCCTGGTGTTTACTGGCTACATTCACAGGAATACACACACACACACTCGTAAAATAAAATGGAATGAACATGGCAAGGAAAAGAAAAGTGGGAAGACATTGGACTCCCTAGTACTAAGAACATCAGACAGGAAGCCTTATTGATCAATGTAGAATTTCCTATCAACTCTAGCAAAGGCCAGGGCTACCTGATGTGTAACTCACCACAAGGCATGCAGCCAGGTGACATTTACCTTGTGATCAGGCTGGGGAGTTCCTTTGTTCTTTTTATGGTTGGCTGTGAAACCCTTTTATGTTTCTTGGGCCAGGCCCCAGATGAGAGTGAGCCAGTGTAACCTTGCCTCTGGAGCCAGGTGGAAGATCAGTCAGGCTAGGATAAACTATGCTTACAAAGACATGCAATTGTTCATGCGACTCAATGAGCATCTCCATGGATGCAATACAGCCAACCTTGGAGGTACAGAGCAGGATAAAGCTTGAGAAGTGCCAAGGAGCCATGATGTCCTAGGAACCTGATGACTGAAGGTAGCACTAAGCCAACTGTAGGTGTTATGAGACCCAAGAGCACCTCTCCTTCCTTTCCCACATCCTCTAATCTCTCTCTTTCCTCCCTCTCTCCTTTTCTTTCTTCCTGCTTTCTTCTTTTCCCCCTCTCTTCTTTTTCTTCTTTTTTCCTCCTCTCCCTTCTTTCTTCCCCTCTTCCTTCTTTACTTCCTTCTTTTCTCCTTTTCTACCTTCCTTCTTCTATTCCTTTCCTCTTTTTTCATTATCTCTTACCTCTCTCCCTTTCTTCCACCATTTCTTCCTTTTCTTTTCCTTCTCTCCCTGCAATCCTTCTATTTAATTAACCAATACCACTGAATGCTCACTTTATATACACTGACACATTTCCAGGGAGGAATATCCACTGTGTTCAAGAGTAAGCTCCACCCTACAGAGGTATAAAGATACTGCCATGGCTGTCTGCGGTAGGCAGTCTTGTTTAGATAGAAGGAACGGTTATTGGAGGAGGAGCAGCAGCTGGTCAGGGAGGCTAGGAGGGTAGGGAGAGTATAAAGTCAATAAGCTCTGGATTGGTGGGTGTCAAGTTTACAAGCAGGTTCCTCTAGGCTCACAAAGCCTGAGGCTCTACCTTCATCAGCAATAAGGAAGTCTCTAAATAACTGACTCCAAATCACCTAACCCAAGTGTTGTTTAATCAGTAAAAGGATGTGCCTGAGAACAAAACCAATGCCAACTAAACTGACCTGAGAATCAGTGAGTCCTACAGAGACAGACACCTAGAACAACCTGACCCTGACTTTATCACTAAGAAGAATAAGACTAATAAACAACAACGATGCCCCCCCTCCCCAGGACATTTGAAATTACATTTATGTCAGGTGTACACTAAAGAATTCTAGTAAAAAAAAATTAAAAAAAAAAAAAAAAGAATTCTACCTAATAAGGAGACATCATGACTCTGAGCACGCAGAGGCTCAGAAGTGTTAAGGTCAAAGCCACCTGATCTTATTTGGACAGCTTCTGCTTCAGGGGTTGTATGCCAGAGGGCTTTTCCTGCACCTCCACAGCAGGATAGATTTTTTTTTTTTTGTCTAAGACATTAGAGTCTTACTTCAAAAGATTCACCCCCAATTGCTCTTCTGAGAGTCATGCCATGGTTTCATGTGGTTCTCATAAGGGCAAGAAATATGTTTTTTTTTTTCTTAATCCGTTATTTTTAGTACCCCACACTGTGCCTGGTGAGCTGTAAATTATCACTAGACAGGTGTGGGATGAAATAAAAGTCTTCTCGGCAGAGATGGACGAAGGTTTGCTGGAGGATGCTCACATCACATAGGCTCTGGGGAAATATTAGTAGGTCAGACAGGGCTAGCTAAGGCTATAGGAATACTTCTCTTAGCCGTGTGTAGACCAGACTAGCCTTAAGCTCACAACAGTCCTCCTACCTCAGCCCTCTCAGTGCTGGGCTTCCAGTTCTCTAGTCCCTGTCTTTGTCTAAGTCACTGGAAGAAGATATCACCCGGCATGTCTATTTTGTATGGCTGGAGTTCTGCTCTGAGTTTCTGGGGGAGATACCAGGGGTGAACACCTTAATGTCTGAACTCTTGCTGACCTTGGTAGCAGCAGAGGAAGTTAGGAGAATGGAAGAATGTAGTCCCAGTCCTCAGAGGCTGGCTATGACCTTTCCTACCTGGAAGCTGGGTCACTTCCAGTTACCTTACACCTACCATGCCTTGATCTTATTTATCACTTCAAGGAAGGAGGGGCAGGAAGTAGGGAACTGTTAACTGCAGGTGTGGATAGGGGAGTGGACAAGAGAAGTGTCCTTGGAGGAAGGATGTGGGTGCATCAGCTTGTGGAGTGCACAGGAATAGCGTGAGGAAGGTATTTTCAGAGAAAACGGTAACTTCATGGCTAGAGAAGTGTGCAGGCAGGAAGAGCAAAGCTTGGGTTCCTAGGGATGGCCCCATTGCCCCAAAAGGGGAGAGGGTGGCAGGTTTGACCAAAAAAAAAAAAAAAAAAAAAGAAAAAAAAAAAAAAAAAAAAAAACAAGAGCCAGGAAATGTGTATGAGGCAAGAGCTATGATCTGAGTGACAGATGGGCATGGCTTTGACCACCTCAGGGTTTCCTGAGCAGGCTACTACACAGGTTCCCCTGGAAGCCTCTATGCATACTTTCTAAACCCAGTTAACCATATGCTGGGTTGAATAGTAGCCTCCAAATGCATACTTTCCCAGACTTTGCAAACAGCACTGCATTGGGAAACAGTCAGTGTGGTTTGGTTTAGTTTTCAGATGGTTAGTTAAAATTGGGTTGCATTAGTCTAGAGGGACAGAACTGATTGCATAACCATTACAAAATGGCTGGCTGCATGCTGGAGAGGCTGAGAAACCCACAGGTGCCCCACGGTCCTAATCTGTTGATGAGACATGTAGGACTCCCAGAGAATTCTGGTCTTCAATCTGCACTGGAAGGGCTAAGAAGCCAGCTTTCAGTGTCAGTGAGAGGTAGCAGGGTCAGAAACTATGGGACAAATTCACTGGCTGGCAAGAAGTGAGCAAGACTTGGGGAGAGTCTTCTGTCAGATAATTCTCACAAACAGACTCAGAGACTGGCTCTTAGATAATTCCCTATCCAATAGGGTAAACAATCAAAACTAGCTATCATAGATAGGGCCAGCAAGCTGGCTCAGTGGGGAAAGTTGGCTATCACTCCATTGACGAGCTTGAAAAGCTGAGTTTAATCTCCAGAATCTACAAAAAGATGGGAAGAGAGAATTGACTCCACAAAGCTGTCTTCTGGAACTAGGGAGACCCACATAAGGCAGCTCCATGTGTAACTCCAGCTCCAAGTGATCTGACGCTCTCTTCTAGCCCCCTCAGGCACTTGTACACATGGTGTACACAGACACATAGAGATAGAGAGAGGAGAGAGAGAGAGACAGAGACAGACACACACACAGAGAACCACATACAGAAAATCAAGCTGTCCTTTGCCTACCATACACTCACTGTGGTAGATGTGCCCATGCACAGCATATATCTGCACATACACATGCATGAAACAAGTGTTACATAAATATCATAGGGGCTGAGCACTTAAGAAAAGGAAGCCCAAAGGACAATGCCTCTACAAGCCAAGGAACACCAAGGACCATCAGTAACACCAGATCCCAGACAAGGACAGACCAAGCTTCCCAAGGAGTAGGCCCCATTTTGTGCCGTGACACTGGCCTCTGTTCTCTGGAGCTGAGGGAGAATAAACTCTGTGGCTTTATTTTCCTCATTTTGTGAGACTTGTTTATCGCTGTTTTAGCAAGCTCATGTAAGCCAGGAGCTGGGAAACACTACCTTTATAGGGACCAAATACCACTTCTTCATTTATGCTCAAAGTATTTATTCTGTACTTGGAGCACAGCTTCTGTTTTGCTCAGTTTGAACCCGGTTTTCTTTCATAGATTTTTTTTAGTGGCTCACAGATGTTTGTCACAGAGAGTGTGGGTAATCTCTATAGAATCCAAGACAGAATTGTAGGCATACAAGACACCATAGATCTCCACTTTCTTCCCCATGAGACCAGTTAGCCTTGTGGTCTCTCCCAATCCCAGTACTCAGACTACAAGAAAGAAGGCTGGAAATAGATGAGTCCTGTGGCCATTTAGAATTACTAAGGTGGTGTTGAGTAGAAATTTCCAGTGCACATTAGTCTACAAAATCTAATGTCACCCTGTGCACGGTTGGCAGCCTGTGTGTATTTGCTAAGCAAATCCAATTCTATTGCTGACCAGTGAAAAAGAGGAATCATCCCAACAGCTCAATGCAGTGACAGCCACATTCAGCTCAACAGACTGCTGCCTCAGCTGGCATGGGCTGGGGAGGTGGGTGTCCAGGCACAGCAATCTGGGCGTGTGACCTCTGTTGAGAGAAAGCATCTTCCGTCCGTCCTGGGTATGCATTCACAGCTACACTTAAGGTAGTCTCTTACCTGTACATAGGTGTGGCATCAGGAAGGGAAGCTTGTCTGTTTTGGTTTATGAAGACTTATGGTGTGTGGAGTTTTAAATGGACCTTACTTAGAACTTGGATGTGGGTTTAGAAGGCCGCTGCTCTGAAAACTCCACACCAAAGGTCAAGGTCTTCCTCCTCCTCTCTGCCCTTCTCCCTTCCATTCCCCTGATCGGTTTCCTTTTTGTTGTTGTTTTTAAACCAGGCTTTCCTACATAGCCGATGCTGGTCTTGGTAATCCTCCTGCTGTAGTCTCCTGAAGGGTAGAAATACAGGTGGAGCCACCATGGTCTAGCTTGTCCAGCTGAGAATTTAGCTCTGCAGGCTACCTAGAAGCTCTGGCTTCCTCCACTGAGACCCATTTCCCACAGGCAACATACTCAGCTTCAGCTGCAGGCCTGGGTTGTTCTCTATCCTTTCTTGAAGGAACAGGAAATGGCTTCTACTGGCAAAGTGCCATACTCCAGCCCACATTGAAGGTACATTTGTTGGGAAAGTTGGCAATTCCCTCAGCATTTCAAATTTGACACTCAGACAGGTAGCAAACCATAGGTACTCAATAAATGTTTGTTGAAAGACAAAACAGGGAAGATTCTGGGAGAGTGGGCATTATTGGGGTAACAGACTACTCAGTCTGAGAGTGTTGTTAACCAACAGGATGGCTCTCAAGGATGTTCACTCTCATGGCCCAGTAGTTCTTGAACATAATAGATGCTCAGTACAACCACAGACTGGATAAGCTTAGCTTAGCTGTCTTGGGAAACTGTAATCTTGGGGCTTGATTTTGCTAGACTCTCAAAAGAAAATAGCTTTCCCTTTTCCTTAACACAGGCCAGGCTCTAGCAGCTTCCTAGATATTCATAGACCAACAGAATGAGGGCGAGGGTCTCTAGAGGCACAGTGGAGGGCAAAGAGGAGAGTATGTACTGAGCCTTGAGGTTTAGTAGGAGGGTGAGTGGAAGGTCTCTCAGGCAGAAAGGCCAAGCAGGCGGCTTTGGGGCAGTGACTGGGCTGTGCTTAGCTGTGACTTGGTCACTATACAATGATGTTTTCTTGGTGCTGGGTGCTGAGATTCTCAACACGGCTTCACATTAGAGCCAACTTAGGTAGTATTTGTTTAGTGGGGATGGGCAGTGTGGGGGCTGAGGAAAATTGATAGCAGTGGGTTCTCCTCTTTCACTTTATGGTTTCTGGGCATGGAATTTAAGCCCCCAGCTTTGGCAGGCCAAGTGTCTTTACCAGATGAGCCAGCTTGCTGCACCCAATGGGGAGCTTTTTTTTCAAAGCCCCAATATTAGTTCATGTTCCCAGAGATTCTGGCTAAGTTGCTCTGGGGTGCAGCCAAGATACCCACCTGCTTAAGAAAAGCCTCCTTAGAGAGTGTCAGGTGTAGGCCAGGGCCACGAACCTGGCAACAGGCAAGCAGGCCAAGGTTTTAGAACTACACGGATGGAAGGGCCCTCCAAGGTTGGAAAGGGAATGCTGTGCAAATTCAGGGGACCACAAAAGGCACTCTGTGGGGTGCTTACGGTTGACCAGGCGGGCAGGGGCAACAGGGACACCGAGGCTCAAAGCAGCGAGTTGTGACGCGCCAGAATCGGCGAGAGTAAAGGGAGCTGAGGCAACGTGAAAGGAACCTGGAAAGAAACTCTGGCGCCTTGGCTGTAAATGGGGCTCAGGAGTGACTACGTGGAGACCCGGAGGAAGTGGGGGTGCCGCCCAGAAGGGCGTGGCGCGGGCCAACGTTTAGGAGACTCGGATAAGGATATGGGGGGGGGGCACGCGGTCGCGCAGAGACACAAGGAAGTCCGCATGCACACGCTCGAGCGCGCACGGGAACACACACCACCACTTAGAGCACACAGGATCGCTGCACACGCTGCGGCCGAGAGAGGGAATCACAGGGAGGAGCCTCAGGCAAGGCCTGGCAGTCTCTCCCGCCGCGCCCCTGCAAAGGCTTGCGCAACAGGCGGCGGCTCCAGCCGGCCCCGCCCAGCCCAGGCAGGGTGCAGCGCTAGGGGAGTGGGGGAAAGGGGTGTGTCCCCTGCTGTGCTGCGAGCCGAGGGTCGGGGAGGGGCCAGACCCTAGGGGCGGGGCCGCAGCGCCTATAAAATCGCCCTACGCACGGGCATAAACAAACCTTGCCAGGCTACTCTTGCGCTGCAGATTGTTCACCCATCTTCGCCTCTCCCTCTTCACCTCCCTCTGGGCGTTGCGCCGCCGACCTTGTTGTTGGCTTCACTCCGTGCTTGCTCCTTAGGTAAGCCCTCCCGACGTCTTCTTCCTCCGGGGCACGACAAGGACCCTCAGAAGGGTTTGTCTTAGGGGTGCTACTGGACTCCCCCGCCCATCCTTTGTGGCCCTTGCGAAGACCTGGTGGCTTCGGCGTGGGAGGGGTCGCTTCCATCACTGGAGGGAGTTTCGACTGCTATAAAGGGAGAAAACATGTTGGGTCTCGCTTTCTCTTTAACCGGGGAAGTGGGATTAGGGAGTTAAAGTTGGGGCGGAGACCCTAGGAATACCTGGGTCAAGATTCTTGTCGTCACCCCCCCCCCCCGAGCCACAGCTGATTCCTCTGTCCAATGAGCTCATGGGGACACTTTGTGTGTGCTCGCGCTTGTGAAGGGGTGTGGATGGGTGTTGGGATGACTAGGGAAAGAGCTAATGTACCGCGTGTATCCAGGGGGTGAGTAGGGTTGAATAGACTTGGCGGGCAGTCTGGAGAAGGGGCCGAGGGTGTGTCTACTTTGGAGCCTGGTCCCGAACTAGTGTACTTTGAACCCAGGTTCCCATCGAGTCTCAGAGTGCTTTCCACGCTGTGCCTGTGAAAGAACATGTGTGTGCTGGGGGAGAGTCCGGGGTGTGTCCCGGCGCGTGCTGCACGCGCCAAAGCGAGTGCTGGCGGCGAGTACAGCACAAGCAGGGTGCGGCCCTCTAGGTAGTACCGGGTTGGCGCTGTGGCTACGAGGGAGAGGTGGCTTGTGCCTCATGGGTCGCGCGGGCATCTGGCAGCTCCCGAGTTGGCTAGAACTCCCAGTGTCATCATTTTCGCCTCCGCCTACCCTCCGCCCCCTTTCCTTCTCCCAGGCGGTCCTCCCTGATGTTCTAGCCCGGAGAACAGCTGGAACTGCTCGTCCGTTCCTGAGAGACCCATCGCGGTCTCTGATTCAGCCTGTTGGGGAGATTTGGAAGGGGCGTGTGGCAGGCTGCAGGCTTGCGGGGTGGGGGTGGGGGTGGGGAACCAGGCTGTCACCGCCTCAGTCAAGTTAGTAGCTGAAGCTAGGATTTGTGGATCGCTTCCTCACCCTGCCACCTTCCTTGTCTGTCGCCCCTGCTGGCTGGCAGTCATCACGGATCCCCAAGCACCGCCTCTTGGGCTTGAATGTGGGAGAACAGCAGGTGGGGGAGGGAAGTCCAGTGGTCCGTGTCCTAGAACAGCCTTCAGTTCTCTCGCTCACACAGATTTCCTGGGCATGTCAGCTTATTTGAGTCCTTTAAGTTCTTGTAGAAGACAGGAAATTCAGGTCAGCCAATGCCCACTAACCTAAGTGAACTGATGGGTGAAAATGAGTTTCAGGAAAATCTTTTAGGTCACTTCTTCCTGCTCGAAATCCTAGCATTTGTCTGTTTCACATGTGTGAAGGAGAGAAGGCTAGGTGCAGAGGGAAGACCTCCAAGACTGTCTTCAAGGGACTTGGCCAACTTCTGGGGCAGTGGCAGGGAAGGGACAGGCCACCATTGGTGTATGGGGGGGCTCAACCAGCCCCAGGCCAGGATGATGCCAAAGGGGGCTAAGCAGGGTGTGAGGGAGGCTTTTCAGGAAGGACTGGAAAAGCTCTAAGGGGTAGGGCTTCTACAGTTGAAGTTGTTGGGGAGCTAATCTCACCTGCGCCTTCTTACTTTGGTGGGGCTTGGTCTCCCAGTGGCCAGGGCCTGGGGAGAAGGGCTCTTCCTGCCATACCAAGGACAGTATCCTGGCCCATAGGAAGAGCTCATACATACATTAAAAATGATTGGGGCATCTCTGTTTTTTGCCCTGACCCTTTTGGCCCCAAATAGGATCTGGTACAATCCTATGGCTGGAGATATTGCTTGGTTCCTGGGTCCGTTGTAGGTTCTCCTGAGCTGGCAAGCTTTCTCCCAGTGAAGGCAAACCAGAGATTGCTAACCACTGGTTGGACTATTTGAAAAAAAAATACACTATCCTGTCTAGTCTCTTGTCACTTTACTGAGATCAGAAATGGAGAGGTCTGTGTTGAAGTCAGCGAGAGCCAGAGCTCCATTCAGGGTCATTTCTCAGAAGTCTCTGAACTTGAATGTAAATAGAAATCTATCTTCTTACCAAGTTTCAGGTGAGGCCACGAGGAGGGAAAGATAGGGTGCAAGTGACTTTTCCTTTGAAAGTGTTTAAATCAGGTGCTGAAGTGGAAGCAACGTCAGTTTAGTGAGAAGGAGACAAGGGTCACTGTCCCCCCACCTGGTGGCTTTCTGAGTTAGGTGCCCCCCCAACAGTGCTGGAAGCCCCTGGGTGCATTGACCCCTAGTGGCCTTAGCCACCTAGCAGGGGACAGAAAGAAGGCAATGTGTTTTTCTGGCATCCCAAAGCTTCAGGGCTTCCCTTAAGACATAGCTCTGTAGGAGCCATCTCAGGTGTGCCTGAGGCAAACCAGCATAATGAGTAGCACCTGAGGGTCTAGCCAGAGCAGGCAGAGTACAGACTAGAAAGAAAGTCTGGGACAGGGTGAACAGAGTATCCCGGTGTCCTTTTATTAGCTCCAGTGTCCACAGGGGTGCTGCCTGGGCTGTATCATGTCTGCTGAGTGGCTCAGGAAACCAAAGGCTTGTCTGAAGCTATATGGCTTAAATTGGGAGAACCATATGGTTCTCAGCCCCCACTAGCATAGCAGTATATCCAGGTGCCTGGAGAAAGCAGGGCAGAACGAAACATGCAGAGGCAATCAGGGGTTTTGTGCCTTAGTTTCTTTCTCCCTTCTATAAAGGGAGCATAACATAAACAATCTTATTGGGGCATGTAGAACTTGTTTAGGCTGATCTGTGTGAAGTGAGGCCAGTGGTCAGCACACAGGGAGCACTGTCTGGGAGTTTCCCATAACAACTGCAAAGGACACTATAGCGCTACCTCCTTGATGATTAGTCCGGAGCACTGTTTGTTATAACTTTAGCTAGGTCTGTGAATACTCCCAATGGTCCCAGACTTTGCTTTTTTGAGATTGTTCAAAACCCTAAACAATAGCAGGATTAGGTTAAAGGTAGGCACTGGGGGATCTTTGCTCTATGAGGCTAGACACAGCAGAGACGGGGAGGACATACCTGCTATGCCTTCTTGGCCCCCTGGGTCTGTAAGTTCATAGTTGCTCAATACTTGCTTTATGGTCTAGCATATTGCCTCAAACCATTGAGGTAGGAGACAGTCTTAATTCCCAGGTTAGAAAACAGGCTGGGCACCTGTCTAGAATCAGGTGAATGAATCTGGGTCAAATGGCTTTACCCCTATCCACTTCACAACCCTAACCTCGCCCCTTCAGGCCACATAGAGCCTCTGGGCCCAGCTTAGGGATAGTTGGTGACTCTGATGGACTCACTGCAGGCTGTGGGCCTTCTTGATCACATCTGATCCTAGGCTAGCCCTTCTCACTTGCTTTTTGTCTTCATGGGAGATGGCGCTGCTAAACTTGGCCTCCAGTTGTTTTATTGGAAGGGGGTTTACAGAAGGGCAGAATGAGAGCCCTGTGGATCAATAGGAAGCTGGTTGCAGAGGTGGAGGGCCACTTTTGGATGTTGGCATGGATCTTCTTCTCTAGGGTGGTTTTTGTGGAGGAGAGCTCAAACTTTTAGGAAGAATGTGAGGAAGTCTGTCTTGGCACCTCAGAATAAGAACATGCTTACAGAATCAGGCCCACAAACAGCCTTTTTGAACCAAGAGTTTCTTACTTTCCTTTCTGTTTAGTAGAGCTGTATGCCTGCTGCCTACTCCTGCTTTCTCAAATTCTGTCTCCAGGACTGTCAGCCTAGCCATCCCTTCCCTACCTCAAGGGATAGAAAGGCTCATGAACCTGGTGGGTTGCAGTTCACCTTTTTATGGGTTCTCCCTTTCCTTATATGTGAAGAAACCTTTAAATCTTCATGTTGTAGTCTTCTACCTACAAAGACAGGGTGCAGGCCAGCCTCCATCTTCACTAGTTTCTGTCCCCAGCTCCTCCTCCTTGCTAGTGTAATGGTTCTTGAGGAGACCTCCAAATACAGATATAATGGGGCTTCTTAAGAGACGGGTGACTCTCGACCTTCTTTAGCTAGCGAGCTTCTGCCCTTCCAGACTCTTCTCTGGCCTCGCCATGGTTGGCAGTTTGGCTGATTGCCCACCCTGTTCTCATTTGTCCTGGGGGTCACACTATGCTGTCATCTGTCTGCTTTCCCATGCCACGCCACCTCCCAGGGCCAGAGATCCTGGGTTTTAGTGAATACTCTACACATTGTCTGTCCAAAGGAAATCTCCAGTGAAGATGGTAAAGCAGCCCATCTTTACAAAAAGTAATGGAGGGACTGTTCTAGAGTATGGAGGCAACAGAGACATTATGGGGAAGGATCTCATTAAGGTGGCCAGCATGCAGTTTGATCTTGGGGACAAAGGGCTCTGTATGAAGATCCACTTCCGCCCTGGGCTAACACTGGTTCTGTGATGTCAATAAACTGTCTCAGCCTCACCAACATATCTTACACCCATCCCACAGATTCACAGAATAGTCCTCTATTGCGACCGATGTCCTTCTTCAGACTTCCAGTTACTGCCTTATCCCTCAGACAGTTGTGTGCCAAACCACTAACTGCCAGAACTACAGTGCCAAGACATCACTGAGCACTTTGGGAAGATGAAGGCAGGCAGGTTCTTGCCATGCCTGCTTCCTGCTATTCTGTTCTATCGAGCTCTCTGCTCTGCCTACCTTACTGCTGCTTGCTCCTGGGTCCCTACTGCATATACAAAACCCCCTTTCAGCTGGGCCAGGTAGTGCAGCCCTGTAATTCCAGCTGCTTGGAATGTTGAGGCAGGAGGATTACAAGTTCAACGCCAGCCCGAGCAACTTAAGACTGTCTCAGAGGAAAAAAGTATGGAAAGACGGCAGGGAACATAGTTCAGTGGTAGAGTCCTTGGCAATATGCTAGGTTCAGTCTAAAACCCGAAAGTTCCGGTCCCCACAGATGCTCAGGGGTGAAGCAGCTTTGGTTGACCAACAACAGGTGGCCTTTTCCTTGTGACTCTTGCTCCATTTTTCTAACACGGAGCAAGGCAATGGTGCCCAGTGTTCTGCAGAGCCCTGAGGCCCTGGAGGAACCCCTGTCTGAAAGTTTCTAAGAAGGATGGATTGTAGTGACTTTTGGTGTTTGAATATTTCTGAGAATTTACAGCCCAGTGTACATTTCCCCTGAGCAGAGAGCTTCCTCAGATCTAGCCTGTTCACTGAACTGTCCACAGCCCGCTTTCAGGTTGATTACATAAGAAAATCAGCTCAGGGCTCTACTGGCCCACACCTTTCCAGAGCCTTCACTTTCCAGAGTTCAGAAAACACCAAGAGAGCTGGGTAAGCAGTTCACGGAAAGACTTCAGAGTCTCTTTGAAACTGACATACGAATGTCCCAACAGGCTGTGGGGGAAAACCTGGGCATGTCCTAAAGGTAGTTTTCCCTCAGTTAGCACAGAACTGAGACTGACCTCCAGACCTCCCTGGGCTTGCCATTTTAAGCGGTTGCTATGCTATTGTTGGTAGCTCACACTGACCCTCACCCCAGGCTCTGTAAAGGACAAGGTGGGAGGAATACCCTTGCTTCTGTGACTGCTACCTGAAGGGCAGAATCTGGGCCAGCCGTTGACATAACAGTCAGTGTGTGTGGTCCCCTCTGGTTTTCCTTTCTCTGCTTCTCTAAAGGACTCCCAGAGCCGGTTGTCTGCCTCCAACAAAGGAGTGAGGTGGTCATTGTTGTCTAGACCAGAGGCTTGAGGGAATGGAACCTTTGGGAAGTCACATAAGGGACATTTACAGGGCTCCTGAAGCCTTTCTACAAAGTTGGCCATGCCTCTGCCTAGGGCTTCTTTGAGGGGGGAAAAAAAAGTCTATGGGACCATGAAGTGGCACAGTTAAATATGGTATTTATTGTGGTGTGGCCGATTCATGCTGTCCAGCTCCCATGGATGTTCTTCCTAGGACACTGGATCCTGGAAGTCCCAGGGCAGTTCATGAATGCGTTTTTTCTGGATGTCTCTTTTGTTTCATCCCATGGGAATTCTAAGGGACCCAGGAGAGCTTGCCCAAGAGGGTAAGCAGACAGCTAGGTTCCAGAGATTAGCTTCAGCTGAGCAGAGGTACAGAACTAAGTAGAGAGCCCAGTGTCAGCATGGAGACATCTGAGACCTGCTGAGGAAGAGAGTGAGGTAGGCCATTCAGTCAGCGCTGAGCATTATGCATAGGGCACACTGGTCTCCGGACTGTGCCTTCCTGCCTCTGTCCCCACGTGTACAGAATTTGTTGAGAATCATGCAGTGTCCAAAGGACAAGCATGCATCCTGTGCAACTGGACACCCTGAGGCTAATAAGGGTGATGACTTGGGAGTCATGAGTCAAGAAGGTGACCTGATTTCCATGCTGGGAACTCCCAAGCCATGTCCTGCCACCTCTCTGAGGCTTCTTGAGAATTCCAGATTCTGTCCTCACTGCCCTCAGAGACTAGCTAATGATTTTCAAGTGGCCTTGGGTTGCCAGGAGGTGGGGGGACGGATGACTCCACCCATTGCCCTTTGAGGTCTAGGGTTACATTTCTCCCTGCTCCGGGTATATATTGTCTTGGCTTGGCCAAGAGCCCTTGACTTCTAGTTCACTGTTGGCCAAGATGTGTTTGCCCAGCCTTCTTGAGCCTTGTCACCCATGATCTCACATTGCTGGTATTAGAGGGACCTCATGGTGCTGCACTGAGGGCTGGAGACCTGTTTGGTATTTGCTGAACATTTTTTATGCTTCTCCTCCTGGCTGGGCCACTCTGGGACTAACAATGTGTAAATCACAGGCTGTGTCCTAACAGTGCCCCAGGGACTCCCCAGCACCGCAGGAAGCAAAGGACACCGGTTCATTAAATGTCTGTTTTCTGATGTTTTGTGTTGTTCAGTTTAAAGCCTACTGCTTGCCGGGAGCAGGGCTTATGATGGCCCTGGCATCATGCATCTAGGTGTGCACGCCGAGGTGGAGCTTCAGACAACTTGCAGTTTCAAGCGTTACTAGAGTCTGCTCCACAGCCTGCCTCTTAGCAACAGGGGGCTTTCACTCCTCTTTTAATTTTCTCTGAATTCCTGGAGCAGACAGGTGGGATAGGAAAAAGGAATGCCAGCCAGGCTGCCAGCTGGTGGTATGACCTGGGGGCCCACTTCTGTAGGAAACTTTAACTGGGAGGAGATCTTGCCCTCCTCTAATCCCTGCAGCTGGCTGAGTGAGCAGAAGTCATTAGACTTGGTGTCAAGAGTGTGTAGATGTGAATGTGTCTAATGGCCATTTTCTGGATGCCTGTTTCATACCAGGAACCACTAAATTCAACCAATCCCAGGCAGGTTTGATTTTGCAACCAGGGGACATTTGGCAGTGTCAGCCACAGCTTGAGGGTGTGGTTGGCCAGGGCCAGGAATATTTCTGGACATCATAGGATGCTCAAAAGTCTGAATGTCATAGTGCTAAAACACACTGATAAGTCAGGTTTTTTTTTTAAATTTTTTATTCTTTTTTTTTTTTAATTTTTTAATGCTCCTGAGAGAGTCAGGCCCTGTAGGGATAGATGTGCCACCTGGGAGCCTGAGAGCCACACACAGGCCTTGAGACAGAGGTCCTCGGAGCAGTCATGGCTTCATCCTCAGACCCCTCACATGGTACATTCTCCTCAACAAGGCAGTTGTTATTGTTTCTGATCCTGTATGGGCCACTTAATAACATCCTTTAGGAAGAAACCAAGACTATCATGGACCTTGTGCAGTGCCCCTGGCATTCCTGCTTCTGGCTAAGGGAAGCTTTGGAGGTGCAAAGCAGAATGGATGGGGTTGGGGAGGAAGACAAGGGCCCACAGAATGGCCATACCTTTAGCTGTAACCCTGGCTATTTCCAAGATAACCTACTTTTGCTTTTATTTATTTATTTTTTGTTTTGTTTTGTTTTGTTTTTTTCAAGACAGCGTTTCTCTGTGTCCTTATTGGATATTCTAGACTCACTTTGTAGACCAGGCTGGCCTCGAACTCATAGAGATCCACCCACCTCTGCCTCCCTGAGTGCTGGGATTACAGGCGTGCACCACCGCGCCTGACTCGACTTTTGCTTTTTATCTGTTTTTCTATGCGGACTGTCCCAATAAGACTATCTTTGCACAGAAGCAGATGGAAGGTGCTTTTGCTGGGTTGCCAAAGCCGACTAGGGACTGGCCCCTATGGGTCCTGTCAGGAGAGTGTATGTAGAAGGACGATGCTCTGGGGCCCAGCAGCTGGTGAATACACAGTGGTAGCCCACTATAGCCCAGTCCCTGAAGTCTTGGTTACTGCATTTTTGTTTACTGAGAACAGTGACCAGGACAGAACAGGTGTTTCCACCCTCAGAACACTCTGTCCCCAAGCACACCCCACATTCTGCTGGGAGATGTGGTCTCTCCCCACCAGCTTCTGAGTCATCACTGAGATAAGGATGTCTCAGCTCCCACACTATTATCATAGTGGGTCAGGTGGTCTTTGCTGTGGGGCTGTCCTGTGCATTGTGGGGTCTTTAGTGGTGTCCTTGGCCTCTACTCAACAAGATGCACTCAAGGGGCATTTCATTCATAACAGTCAAAAAGGGCTTGACATACTGCAAAAGGGGCTCTAGGAAACAGATCATGACTAGTTGAGATGGCACCCAGTGTCCTTCAGGTTTGGTCTTTCAGCTTTAGGCCTTTTGCTGGCTGAAGGCCTGTCAGAAGAGGGCTTCTGACTCCAAAGAGCAGATTGGCAAGTGCTTGAGGCGTCAGGAGGCTGTACTATCTTTCAGCTCTTCTCATCCTGTGCTTTGGGCGAGAGGGTATAAGGTGGAAAGTTCAGTGAAGGAACTAGAGGCTACCGTTGATATCCTTTAGCGTGTGAAAGAGGATGGATGCGGTGGAGGCTGGCATTGCACTGCAGTGGGGTGATGGTTTCTAGAATCTGAGGAAAACTCACCAAACTGAGCTAGTGTGTTAATGTATCTTGGTAAGTGCAGACGACTTTTGTAGGGCACTTTGCAAGCAAAGGGAATTGAAGTAACTGCTAGAGGTAGAAAAGTAGAGGCATGAGGCAGGCTACTACCAAAGGGGAGGGCTCACAAGCCAGGGCTGAAGAGGCCCTGTGGGAACCTACCCAGAGGGGAAGTTGAAGGCTCTCGGCCGAGTGGAGTGTGTTCAGGGTCTCTGTGAAATGTAAAGTCTTCCATTCTCAGCATGAGAGGTGGTGTTGACAGAGCTCGGGGCTTCTGGAAGGTCTCTGAAGGCTGTGTAGGCGAGCTATCCCACGGCTAAGGTCTTGGGACTATGAACATGCTGAATTAGCAAGACTACAAGAGCATAGCTTTTCAGGCCTGCTGCCTCCGAGATGGCAGCGGCCCAGGAATGTTCACAGATATAAAACTGACTTTGTTTTTGAAATGTTCTCGATCCTGGACTCCAAAGGCTGCATAAAGACACTCTTGTGAGGTGGTTATCTACTGGGGAGAGTCACGCTGGGGCCCCGGACCAGCACACCCCATCTACCCACGGCATGCCATGTGCTGGCATGGGTATGAATCACAGCAGCCTGCTCTCACAGGTTGACCTGTAGATAAGGGTCACAGGGCTCCTGTGGGCTCAGGCAATTGGTTCTTGGGGCGTTTTGAAATTTTAGTTCCCTTTGCTGCCTTATCTATAGGGCCTTGAGCAGCTGGGGTTCTAACTCATACTTTGCCTGGTATCAGTCGCCAGAGCCTATATCCTGGGCCCGTGTCTTGGTGTTCTCCACTCACTCAGGCCTCTGTATGCTACCTGTGACACTCTTGTTTCGTTCTTTGGCAGTCCCTAAGCCTCATCCTGCTATCCGTTACTTTTACTACTTGACTGTGAATCCAGAAGATTGTGTGTTTATCTCCCAGACCTGTAGATAACACCTCTCCTATCTCCAAAAGTCCTTTAGGACAGAGTTCCCAGCAATTCTGAGCTCTGCACCTGTCCATTTCCACAGCCCTCGTTTCTTGGCCTTGTGAGGGTATGTGCTCCACTGCCAGCCATGGAGATTCCTGTTGCCACCCTTTCTTCCCCTTTTGGGGTCTGGCTTACAAAGGGCCATTCACTTTAGAGTCTTCTTTTTCATATCCTACTGAGTGCTCAGCGCCTGTCAGGCCTTTGGCCCAGGTTTGTCCCTGTCTCCTGTTCCCTCCACTGGGGTCAGGCAGCCTGGAGTCCTGCTCAGCGGTGCATAGAGCAACTGTGTGTGGTGACACCCAGGGGTCTTTTGGTCCCTTTGATTGTTAATCTGGAGCTCTCTGGCTTTGGAATCAGCAGCGGAGTCCTCTAGAATGTATCTAGAAACATCAGGGTGTGCTTAGTGAGTCTGAACTAGATGTGGCACCTGCTTTTGGTTCTCCAGCCATCAGCTTTGTAGTAGTTGTGATTATGAACCTGGTCCTCTTTCAGATATCTACTACCCGCTTCCACTAGGAAGCCTGGAAATGGCTAAGGGGATGAAGGCCTCGTTGTAGCCCACAGATGGATGTGGGTGGGAAGAGCTGGGAGGCAGTGGGGAAGCCTGGCCTTCCTATCTATTCCATTCATAGCTTCCAAGAAAGCTATCTCACTGGGAAGTGCTAACCTTCTGGCCTTTTTTCCCTTGGTAGGTCTGTGAAAGCAGAGAAATGTCCCGAGAGCTACAGGACGTGGACCTCGCCGAGGTGAAGCCTCTGGTAGAAAAAGGAGAGGTGAGTGGAGCTGCTTCAGGCTACCCCAGTACATGCTCACAGTGGGCACACATACATTTGTAGGTACATGGCATGCATAATCCAGGGTATGAACACACATTCATTTGTACACAGTATACACACATGTGAACAAGAACGTACCATATAAGCAAGTGTATGGAACACCCCCCCCCCTCACACACACACACAGCACAGGTATTGGTCCCTTGGTTTCTGTCTGCATTTGCTGACTCTAGATGCTTTTGTCTATCACCCAGTCACTACCCCTGCCTCAGGGAACCGATTATGATTGGTTTACAGTGTTCCAGCCACTGTGGTCCTCTGTACCCTACTTTGTTTTCCTGGCCTCTCCGGCATTTGGCACCGCTGAGCCATGTTCTGTGCTGGAGGCTCGTGGCTCTGGCTGGTGCCTGGCTTTCTATTGGATTCAGTCTCTGAGTTGGGCAGAAAACAGGCCAGTAGCAATCCTTAACATATGCTGGCTAGACCAGTGAGGCTTCAAGGTCCTCCCAGAACTACACTGCCCTGAGCTTCTGTGGAGTCAAGACCTTCTCCTAGCTTTCTGGATCTTTTTTGTTAAAGATGAAAACTGAAATTCATTGTGTATAGACTGAGGAAAAGGCTTCAAGGTTTCCATTAACCCTCTTGTCTCCACAAAAGACTGGGTTTTAATTCAGAAATCAGATATTGGCAGCCATGAGGAGATTGCAAGAGCAGAGGAGACATGGTTCTGTTTGGGTTTCAGGAGTACTGCACACGGGTGCACTTACGGCCTACATAGCCACCTGCAGTGCGCCATTTCTCAAGCTTATGCTCTGCTTCAGATTTTTTTTTTTTTTTTTGTCAAGTGTCCTCAGAAAAGAATCTAGAAGATGGGCCAGTTTTCTACTGGGCTGCAGATAAAACCAACATTCTCTCTTTGCAAGAACTAAGGGAAGCCCACTGAGCAGAGTTTAGATTCAAGCAATGGAGAGGAGCATGTGTATTGAGCTTTATCTCTAACCAAGGAAACTAACCATGTAGCCATGGCTCTCTCTTCTCTCCACAGACCATCACTGGCCTCTTGCAAGAATTCGACGTTCAGGCAAGTAGAGGATGTAGTCTCCTTTTTTTATCCACTGGTCCACCGATTCCCTTCCTTCCCTTTTTCCATTGGCATGAAATAGATTGCTGTTTAAATGTGGAGTCAGCAGAGAACAGGAAATGGGCGCAGCCTATACCCACACTTTGCAGCTTTCCCTGGAAGAAGCTGTCCAAGTTCCAACCAGGGAGGCAGGAACTAACCAGCCCCCAGGAAGGTAGACAGACATATTGCCATGTGACTTTGGAGATCTGGGGTGTATATGGGAAATGACAGATGTCCAGTGGACTTGGGACCCAGTGATGTGGACACTTACTAATCTTGGCTTCATTAGGAAATAGGAAGCTAGGAAGCCGGGGTTCTTGGCCCAAGGTTGGAGGATCTAGCCCACTCAGAGCCAGCTGGAGGGCCAGTCAGGGTATATCCAGCTTTGTCTGAGAGGCAGCTAGAGAGAGTAGAGAAACCCTGGTCTCTCCAATGTCCCGTGCCATCGTTCCCAAGCATGAGTACCCTGAAGGGTGGGATAGACGCATGCAGGGTTGCCTGCAGGCATGTTCACCTAGACCTCCATCAGTTCCCGCCCACACACCTTGCCTTCTGCCTGCTCTCTGCAGGTATAGGAAACCACCCTGTAACATTTTCCAGGGTCTCCCGCTTTAATGTACACTCATCCTTCCACACAGAGGTGGGGTTCTGGCCCTAGGAGGAAAAGAAAAAATTAGAATAAGGGTTGGATGCTTGTTTAGTTCCATCACAGCTCTGAAGGTATAAAGTGGGCCTTTGAGGGTCTTTCACCAATCTGATTGCAGGCTACTTTTCCTTTGGGGCTCCAGAGACTCTCTTGGCGTCCACTGAGATAGGTAGCAACTTCAAAGTGCAGAGATATCCCTCTGAACCCCAGGAACCCTGTAAAGCAGGAGATTTGTCTTTATCTGCAAAGCAGAGGTAGATGGTCTAGCCTACACTTGTACAGCCAGCAGGAGACCCTGCGGGTTTTACCCATACAAGTATATGCTCATCTTGGCCTTTGAGAGGGAGCCCCGAGCCAAGGGAGAGTGAGCATGTGAAGGCTATTTAGAGATGACACTTGTTTCCAGCCTGGAGCCCACCAGATATGGAAGACAAACACGTAGATAGGCCTGCTGGCCCCATGTGCAGAAGCAGGAGAGTGACCACAAATGAGGTGGGGCAGCAACTTGTGTGGAGAGGATTTAGACAAGGGGTTTAGAGTCTCAGAGGCCCACTGAGGACTGCTTGTCACTTCATTCCTGCTGCTGACTGAGTACATGTGTTCTGTTTGAGTCCCTGTGACCCGGTCCATTGCCTATCATGAGGTTGTGAATGTAGGGGAATCATCTCATTAGCTGTGCCCAGCATCCAGAAGACAGAGCTTAGTCTCCAAGGAGAGCGGGGCTCATGTTGCCCCCAGTTCCACCCACATTCTTGTTAAGAAGGGGAGAGACAGCTCTGGCGAGTGACTTGCCAGAGGCCACCCTGTGGTTGCTCTAGGAGGCAGTGTCACAGCCTGCGCCTTCCTGTCTCAGACCCACAGATGTCTGGGTGGTATTGATAAAGTCACTGCCTATTTCTGTATGCACGGTGCTCTACCAAGGGATCCCCAGCCAGTCAATAATTGGTAGAAGCACCATGTCAATGTAGCTCAGATGGAGAGTCCGAGGTTGAGATGGTAGAACTGGGTGTCACACCAGGTGCAGGTTTGGCTCTGCTGGAGTAAACGCACATTTTTGGCTCGCTGTTTCCAGGTTCTGAGCCTGTGTGTTTGGTCTCCTTGCTTCCTGTGCAATGACTAGAGCTCCACACCGACCATCTCACTCTTTAGGACTCAGGAATGTGGGGGTACTGTGGTGGTCTGGGAGTCAATGGATGTCCCGAGGACTTTGGTTTATCTTTGGGTTCAGCCCTGCTCTGTCCTGCTGGAGACAGAGCAGGCAGAGCACACATTGTACGTCAGTGGTGGCTAAGACCGTGACACCTGATCTTGCTTCTAATAACTGGGTCCTCTTGTCTCTTGGGGGCTCACCTGTGCAGTCAGGGCTGAGCCCACAAGCCTCTCCCTGATTAGGGCCTGGTGACTTGCTTTCTTTGCTCTCTAGGCCTTCCTGCTCAATGCACAATTGGTATAATAATGATCTGTTCTCAGAGTTAAGGCTGAGTGTGGACCCAGAAAGTGGGGTGCGAATACCAGATGCCCCTTTCTGGTTATCGACCCAGTCTCTCCAGCCTCGGTTTCTTCCTTTGTTTAAGTGACTTTGTGTTTTAGAGAGGGTAATGTTGGTGCCATAAAACATCAGTGCTGGGAAACAGAACACCGCCCATCAAAAAACTCCATTGTGGGTTTCTTCCGATTTTCATCATGGTAAAATACATAAAATAGTTGACATATTTACCACTTTTAGGGTGTGCAGTTTATTGGCAATAAATGCATAGATTTTAACAGTTCATGTTCCCCCTCTCCCAGGCCCTTCCACCACCATTTTACCTTCGCTGAATGAGTCTGTTGTTTCCAAGGACCTTGTGTAAATGGGGCCACAAAGCAGCTGCATTTTAGTGAATGGCTAATTTCATATAGCATTATAATCTCCAATCGTGTTGTGGAAAAATGATGCTTCTTGTCTGTCATGAGATCCATGGCAAGCCAGGCATGTGCTCTGGGATTTCTCTGTCCACTTGTTGAGTCTTCAGGGACCTGTGCTATCATTTCATTGTCCCTGCTAATGGATGATGAGATCATGTCAACATTTGTAAGGTGGGCCCATGGGTCCAAGCCTTGCTGGAACTCTGCCCTGCAGACATTTCCTGTAGTTTCTGACCTGGGGACTCCTGTCCTTAAGACTTCACACTGACTATGGCTTACCTCTGCCGTACCTCTTTGGTCCGTCTGGCCAACCACATGCTTTGTACTACTCCATTGATCTTATTAGGTTTTTGGAGAGGGGAGGAAGTGTTATGAGGCCTAGAATGTCTGTGCCTTCTTGGCAACCACTCAGTATCTTCATCTACTTCCTATTACTCCCATCTCATGGGAGCTGGCTTAGAGAACCTAGCTGTCTAGCCATGCCCATCTGAAGGCAATCTGGGCTGCTACATGAGAACAGCCCCTACTTTGGCATTTTCAATGAACCTATCTGACTCTCCCTTTCCCCATGGTCTTAAAATTTTTACACATCTTTCCAATGTGTAGATATATATGCTCCAATGCTCAGAGCTAACCAGATAGAACTTTGCCACAAGGCAGAAGGATAACTCCAATATAGAGATAGTTTGACTGCCCGAGCAAGTGGTATGAGTTTTATCTCTCCTGCCTATGTCACCTTGGGATATCTCCTTGTTTCAGCTGGACACTGTTCCAGCTCATATCAATCCATGTCCCTTTGCTAAAGGGCCTCTGGATCCCTTAGTGTGCCAGCCAGTGGCTGCTAGTCTGGAATGCTTCAGGAAGGAAAGAAGATCAGTTTGTTCTGGTCCTGCTGGGGCAGCTGTCCTCAGAGGGTGCTAGCTCTGCCTGTAAGTTTGATGAATGGGGGTCGTGGGAGTATTTGGGATTTGAGCTTATTTCCTTTGACTAGGGTTCTGGAATTCAGGATGATCAAAACTGGCAGATGCCTTTGAGATGATCCAGCCCTGACTTTTGCTCCATTTGTCTAGGCCACTGGATGCCCATCTGTCCCAGGGCCTCCTGACTAGGTCACACACAGTGTCAGCTATCTTTGCAGAGAGATCTGTTTGAAGATGCCCATGGAGTACTATTGGTAAAGCCCTACGTTTAGGTTCAGTTGACCCCTGGAAGCATAGTAATCCAGGAAGTTGTAAAGTCGAAAGGGCTGACATCTGAGCACAGAGAGTCTTCTGGAAACTGCTCTGTACTCTCCCCAAATGTCCATATGTGAGTCTCATGCCAGCCTGATAAGGCCAATGCCCTTGCCCTCCTTGTTTTAACATCTAAGATACAGCTCTCAGGAAGTCACATGATGATGAGATGGGTATTGAAGCTGACTTAGCTCCTACATCCAGAGCCCTAGTCTCCTCTGAAGGTAGTTTTTGGAGGGGCTCAGGTCTACTCCTGACTTCTGGCTCCAGGCCGGTTGGCTTGCTTTTGCAGCAGTCTTCAGTGTTTAAGGCAGTGATTCTCAACTTATTCCTAATGCTTTGATCCTTTAGTACAGTTTCTCATGTTGTGGTGACCCCAATCATAAGATTATTTTGCTGCTACTTTATAACTATAATTTTGCTACTTTTATGAGTCATAATGTGAATGTCTAATGTGCAACACCAGAGGGGTTGTGGCCCACAGGTTGAGAACTACTGTTCTACCTCAGCCCTGTTTGTTTAAATTGCTTCCTCTGATTTGGTTTCCATGGGAATATGTTAGTGCACACAGAGCACTATGGAAAATGAGCAGATGTTCCCTTTAGGGCCTCCTGGAGGGTAGAGGGCCAGACAGTGTTGGCCTCCGTAACTCCCCAGCTCGGTTCCTGTCTCACTGGAGTAAGCTAAGCTGGAGGCTGTTTCTTTGCCCTTCTGTTGCAAGTCCATCTGCTCCTGGGAAATGCAAACAAGCAGGAATCTGGGACTAAGTTTTTTCTCTACACCTTTGTTCCTTTTTTTCATTCCTTCATTTCATTCATTCTAGAGGGGGCAGAGCTCTCACAGTTGGTTATGAGTTCTTACGCCCCCATTTCCTGTCCTTTCCTTTTCCTGGTCCCACTTTTCCAGTAAGCTTCTGAGCTTCAGAAACTCCATTGGCAGATGGCAGGGATGCACATCTGGGTGAATGTGGCATGCCAGCTGCCTGCTCTACGTGTTTCCTAGCAACATTCCCTGGAACAGTCAAGGAAAGCCATGTAGGCTGAGGCTTGGAGCTCATGTCTGTCCCAGGCCAGGATCTGTTAGGCTTAGCCAGGTAGACCTTTATCTAGCAACAGGAAGTGTCATGGACTGAAGTCCTTAGTTGCCTGCTTCTCTTCCCCAAGGCTTAGTTCCAATCTATGAAACAGATGAGGGGTGGGGATATTCCTACCACAAAGGGCATGGACAGCCTTCTATCCATGTACCTCAATCCTAGGCACAGATCACTCACTGTGCTTCTCTAGTGTATTGTGGGTAGTGATCGGTCACTCTTTTTTCTTTTCTCTGTCTGAGGAACATTCTTCCTCTGTGTGTCTTCTTTGGAGACTCCGGGTCTTCAGTGTGGCCCTGGATGTTTTTTTTTTTTTTTTTTTTGTGATGGAGCTGACAGAAAGCCACAACAACTGGCTGTGGCCGGTAGCTTCTCTTCTCTCTGTCTTGGTGGGATGGTGACACAAAGGGTGATGTTGCCTCGGGTCAGTGTAGTCTCATTTCACATTGTCTCCTGTGACCCCAGGCTTGCTGGCCTGGAGAAGGGGTGGTCTGTACCACTGGCTGCCCTAGAATCTGAGAGAGTGACATCCTCTAGTGTCTGCCTACGGCCTTCAGGGAAGGAAGGGTAAGATTATGGTAGGTGCGGCAGCTGCTCTCCAGAGCCCTAGATTATCCAGCCAGGGACTTAAGCCATTCTGTCTCCACAGTAATATCTCTCCAGCAGTTGCCATAACAACTAACATGGAGAGAGGTAGCAATATGGAAATTACTTCTGGGTCTTGGTTGTGGTAGCCCTTGGGGAGAGGGAGGCTTGCCTTTACCCCTGTTCTGGTTGGCTTTAACTGTCAATTTGACACTACAGAGAATTAATTATCTGGGGAGAGAATCTCATTGCGTGGAGCATACTGGCCTGTGATCATGTCTTTGGGGGATTGTCTTGGTTGTTATTTGATGTAGGAGAGCTCATGAAAAGTGGGTGGCACCATTCCCTAGGCAGGTTCCTGAACTGTGTAAGAAAGCCACGTGCAAACCGCCTTGCCAGAAGGCAAGCAGCATCGTCTGTGTTTCCCACCATACTTTGGCCGTGAGCTATGTTTCTTAGTTGGAGGTAACCTTGTGTGGAATAGCAAAAAGGCCTGCCTTCAAGTTCCTGCCTTGACTTTCCTCAATGACTGTAATATGGAATTGTAAGCTGAGATAAACCCCTCCTTCCCTAAGCTGCGTTCAGTCAGCTGTTTGTCACAGCAGAAATGAAACTAGAGCAGCCTCAGGAAAATGAAACTAGACCAGCACCAGACTCATGGTTAAGGGCAAGGATTCTCAGATATGGCTGATAACTTAACCAATGGCATGAAATGGGCATAAGACTAGGATTGATATGTCTCGTGTTACAGTTACCTAAGCAAGCACGTTTGCTATTTATAACTAGTAGGTTATGAATATCACTCAGCCTCAGACTCCTTCCATCTTCCTGTTCAATCATTCCAAGTGTGTACCTTCTGTCCTCATGTTGATAACGTGGTTGCTGAATCACCAAGCCTCCCATACACATTCCAGGTAGGAAACAGGTGAAAGGACAAGAGGGAAAGAAAAAAAAATCCTAGTGTTGATATGTTAGTTTTAAAAGTCTCCACGAAACCCCATAGATTCTGCTGGCATTTCTCTTGCTAGAGCAGTGTTTCCTGACCATCCTTGGGCACAGGGGAGAGAGGAAAAAGGCAAGATTTGCTAGACATTTTCTAGTTGGTGCACAGCTGGGGTTTATAGATCAGACACTCCCCATCTCAGGCCTCCAGAAGAGTCTGCTACAGTGTTCAATCTCTCAGGACAGGTCTGGTAGCCAGAAAGAAGTCCTCTGGAGGTGTCTTCAGTGACAGGTGCCATTCCCCACTTGCAGGAAGTGTAGACTGGGGGCGAGAGCACGTCTTCTTGCTGGCTCACTCTACGGGCCATTGAACTTTTAAATATCCTGTCTGGGCTACCCCCTGTCAGCCTCACAGCCAGGCCTTCTAGCATTTACAACAGAGAGAGCGTGTGTGTGTGTGTGTGGGGGGGGTATCATGAGCACGGTATGGTGGAAAGGACCTCTCTAGGCAGGTGGGGCTCTTGTCTAGATCTTTTCATGTCTGATGCACCTGCCCATGAAGGCACACGGCTGTGAGGACAGGTGCATGTCCTGTAGCAAGGACAGGTGCATACTTTAGCAGGATGACAGGAGCAGGTATTACCTTCAGTTCTGTATGCTAATGTAACCACACACCATTCAAGCCTCTGGGAAGAAGAACAGGGACCCAACTTGCTAGGTGGTCCCCAGGGAGTCAAAGGACACATTGCTTACTGGTTCCCTAAGTGTCTTCAAAATGGACCTTAAGAGACCAAGCTATGAACCTGAGCTGTCTAAATCCAAGATTAGTTCAAACGCTGTGCCACCATCCTAGTGGTGTGGCTTAGGCATGTGGCTTGTCCTCCCTCAACCTCGGTTTCCTCATCTGTGGAATATGATAGTTGTTAGGCAGTGGAGTTATATGGATTCCATTAGAACATGTGAAGATACTCCAGGCGGGGTGCAGCAGTCCTTCCCTCGACCTTTAAATGTCACCCTGGCCCTGAGAAAAAGAATTTGTAGGCTTCAGAGTGAGCGAGAGATGGGATCTGTCTCATGTCTTCCTGGCTTTATGGCCTCTGAGTTGGGTCTCTTGCTGTCTGCCTCTGACTTGCTGTAGCATTGAGTGTGAGGCTCTGGTGGGGAACAAGAAACAGGTTCCCCCAGCATCCCAGCAAGACCCCTGATGACTCCTTAGCCATTCCTGATGACTCTTAGCACAGGGAGTTGCCTGTTCTGATTGCACACAGTTCTGCTGTGCACAGGCAGGGTCCCTGTAGAACATGAAGACACACTAGGGTAGTATCTCTTTCTTAGGTGGAGCGGTGATCCCTTGGAGTTAAAACTATAATCTGTAAGACTTCTAAAGAGGTGAGCCAAATTCAGTTAGGCAGCTCCTCCCCAAAGTCTGTCTGAGTGGTGGTGGGTGCTGAGGGTGCCCTCTGCCTGCCTGTGTTCCCCTTCCTTTTTTCAGCACTGCTGATCAGGCTCCTGGGTTGGGGACATGTTCTCCCTTCTTAGAAGTGAGGCTCAGAAGGCTTATGGAGTGGGACAAAGATTTGAAGTGTAGTATCCACAGGGAAGCTGGCTTGGCCTATTTTTAGAAGGAGCCATGTGGGTCAGCCCCTAGACAATAAAGAATGTGTCCCCACAATGGACCATTGTTTCCATGGTGGCTTCAGGGCCAGCAGATGACCCATGTCCCACGGGGTTGGGTTGTTGCTCCTGTCCTATGGATTTTTCCAGTGCTTTCTCTGGGCAGGAAAGAAGTACTGAGCCTAAAGGAGAAGGGACAAGGGAGGCAGGGCTTCCTGTTCCAGGGGACTTATGTGGGGACAATATAGCATATGGCTCAGGAGACCCCTTTGCTGGGGGTTTAAGTAGCTAGGTGTCCCTGCCTGTGCTTGCCAGTGTCTACCTATGTCTGACTGTGTCTTCTGGTGTCTGCCTGTGCCTGCCTGAGCCTGTGCCAATGCCAGCCTGTGCTTGTATCATCACTCCCTCATGGACGCTGCCACAGGTTCAAATTCTTATTCCATAGAGTGAGGTGGGAAGAAGGCTCTGAGTTTGCTTGCTTCAGAAGTCTTCAGGGTTAGGATCCCCTGTATCTCATTGTCCTGGTGGGGACAGGGCCAGCTCTTGAGTTTATGGGCTTATGTGTGTTGGAGATAATATGTAGCCCAGACTGTCCTCAAACTCTCCATCCTCCTGCCTTATCCTCCTCAGTGCTGGGGTTGTAGATGTGCACGGCCTAAACCACGTAGGCTAATGTCTTGGTGAGATGCCACACTGGGGCCTGGGCATGTAGCTCAGTGGTGGAACACTTGCCTAGTAGGTACAAGGCTCTGGGTTCCCAGTATGTGCGGAGAGCAAAAAAGAAAGCATAGCACTCAGAGACCATACTTTAGAGGTGGGGCCCTGGAAGGAGGTTCTGTTTCATACTACTGAGTCTATATGTGTTTCTTTTCTAGTACACGTATGTACGATCCTGTTCACAGACATGTGTATGTTTACTAGGAAATTGATGTGTGCTGTTCTACTTAACACTAATTTTTACAGGTCCATGTGCAGTGTTGTAATTGTATATTTATGTGCATTGCTTTACAGTAAACTTATGAGCACTGTTATTCCAGTACATCTATGTGCGCCCTGTTAGTCATACAGCTGTGTTTACCGGTATACTCGTGCATCCATGTTCATTGCTGTGCTAGTTCCCACCTGCCGCTCTGCTACTACAAACATGTGTTATGCTGTTTGAGGACTAGTGTGCAAGTACACCCATATGCTCCGTTGCATGTATATGAATGTTTGTTCTGTAACAGTGCCCCTTTCGGGGAATCCCTGTCTCCATGGGCTTTGCAGCCTTGTTCTGGCCACCCCAAGTCTTGCAGGATGGAGGCTGCTCCTGTGACAGGTTAGGGTGACTTTTCCAGACCACAGTTCCTGAGTGCGCAGTCCTGCCTATCCCTTCTTCTCTCAAATGAGACTCTGTGTGTGCCACTCTTGTCTCTTCTCTGCCACCTCATGAGAATTATATGGGTCCTGGATTCTGGGAGGATGTTGGTGACACCTAGAATTTTCTGTGTCCTAGTTTAATATTACATCTGTTGCATGCTGATCCACAGTGGCCTTCTGAGGTGCAGGGAGGCTCTGCTATTTCCGACCTCTGTGAGTGTATGAAGTAAGAGATGCGGGAAGCACAGCTGGTGGGCTGGGGCGCTTGCCTCCCTGTCACCTGCCTGACTCTGACCACCAGTTATGGCTGGAGGTGTCACACAGCCCTTCAGGGCTTTTGCAAGAGTTGATGGATCTGGAGAGAAGATCTGGGCCATCTACAAGGAAGGCCCCAGTGTCCCCAACCAACCCAGGGAGGGCAGCCAAACACCAGAGGAGGAAGCTGTTGCTCTCAGATGAGAAAGCCACTCCTGTAATAGGTGTGTCTTGGCTCCTCAGTAGCCTAGACTGACAGCAAGGAGGAGAGACAGCATGGGCCAAAGGCAGGGACACAGGGGGTCACAACCATCTACAAGGGAGGTTCATATGATAATGGCAAGAAAAATCATCCTTCAGGGAGCTGAGGGCTTGGAACTGAGGTGGGGCCTGTCTTTTTGAGGGTAGAAAAAAGATGGATATGTTCTTCCTTCTCATGAGGATGCAGGAGGGGGACTGTGGATTACTAAGAACTTTACAGTGGAGCAGGAGAGAGAAGGAATTTAGGGGGACCCTTGCATGTTCTCTGGTCAATCCAGAATGGGAAGTTGTTGACCCATTACCCTGACAGTCCAAGGAGGTGGATGCGATGCTGAGACTTCTACATCCTGTCTGCTTTTATCATCCCTGGGATGATAGATTAGTTCAGGGAAACGAATACTTGCCTAATGATAATACAATGGCTGCTAGTTAGACTTTGCTAGGTCAAGCCCAGTCTACTTCTGCAGTGAGTGAGGTTAGCTTTGGTTGGTGTCACCTAATATTGCATGGCATTTGAGAGGTGCAATGTGGGAATTGACCTAAGTCTGTGAAACAGGGTGGGTAAGCATCAATAGATACTGGAGCCAAGGAACTGGTGTTTGTGTGTGTGTGTGTGTGTGTGTGTGTGTGTGTGTGTGTTTGTGTGTGTGTGTGTCTTGGCCGCTGTTTTGTTACTGTGAAGAGACACCACGACCAAGGCAACTTCTATAAAAAACAAAAACAAAAACAAAAACCAAAACATTAATTGGGGCTGGCTGACAGTTTCAGAGGCTTAGTCCATTATCATCATGGCAGCACACTTGTTGCTGGAGCAGGTGCTGAGAATTGTATCCTGATCCATAGCCTGAAGTGGGGGTTGGGGGAAGGAGAAAGAAGGAGAAAACCGGGCCAGGTGTGGGCTTTTGAAAATCTCAAAGCCTACTCTAGAGACACACTCTTCCAGCAAGGGCACACCTCCTAATTCTAATCCTATCAAAGAGTTCCCTTTCCTGCTGACTAAGAATTCAAACATGAACCTGGGGGGGCCATACTTACCAAGCCACCACATCATATGCTCCCACAGAAAACTGAGGTTGTACTTTCAAATGGGGAGTGACTTCTAGGAAGCCTCAAATAAGCAGATATTTATTACCCCTGGGATAGGTGAGCCACAGGAGCAAGAGATCAGGGAAGCTTATGCCAAATGCAGAAACAGAGTACTTTGCGGGGAGTTTGACGGGGGCCACCTCTCCCTGGAGTGTAGTGTATAACCTGCTAGCGTCCTGTCTGCTGCCTCCTGACTCAGCTTTGCTCCCCCTTCCCTCCCCCTTTCCTCCTCTTCCTTTTCTGGTCTCAGACACCTGCTGTTTCCAATGCAGAGCTCTGGGGTTCAAAGGAGGCATGTATCCTCAGAACACAGTTGGGAACATGACAGGTGTCCTTGGTCAGTGAATCAGCCACCTGCCGCTATGAATCCCATGTGATGGGCCTCTGTCTGTGGTCTTTCCTCAGGAGCAGGACATCGAGACCCTACATGGCTCCCTGCATGTCACACTATGCGGGACCCCCAAGGGCAATCGTCCCGTCATCCTCACATATCACGACATTGGCATGAACCGTGAGTTTGGATCGCTGGGTTACTCGGGGCAGGCTAGTGGAAGTCAGCAGCTCTCTCTGCTTTAGGGGCTTCTTGGAGCTCTTCCAGAAGGAACTCATGCCTTAGCCTGGAAAAGCCTGGAAACACACTGTGATATTAGCACTGGATGCTCTGGGGACAGGAAAAAGTGCCTCTGCTGCCCAACAACCTGCTACAGTGACTTAAAAATTAATATATGCAATGACCTTTGACTTTGATATTACCACAGAGATGTACAGGCAGCAGCACAAACAGTTTTAGGATACTGTAGTCACTCTTAAAAGAAGTCTTGTTCCCTTTCTCCATGGCCCTGCTCTCTCACACTCCCCAGCTTTGCTGAGGATACCTTGTCTCCTTCTATTTGTCACTAGAATCTGATACAAGCACATTTCTCTTGTGTGTGGTCCCTCATGATTGGCTCATGACTAGCTTTGTCCATGTTTTCAAGATTTATATGTGTTGCAACTTTTGTCAGTATTTCACTTTTTTTGTTGGTGAATAAGATCCTACTGAATGGAAACCACACTAGGCCTCCCATTATTTCTTCTCCAGAAGACAGCATGGTCAGACCTGTCACAGCAGTACCCCACTCCCAGTAGGAATTTCTGTCTTAGTCACTGTTCTATTGCTGTGAAGAGACAGCATGACCAGGCAACTTTTACAAAAGAAAGCATTTAGTTGAGGGTATGCTTAAAGTTTTGGAGCTTTAATCCATGGTCATGGCAGAGAGCATAGAAACAGGCAGGTGCTGGAGACAGTGACACAGTTCTTCTGACAAGGCCACACCTAATCCTTCTGATCTTTCAAACAGTATCATTCCCTGATGACTAAGTTTTCAAATATATGAGCCTATGGGTGCCATTCTTACTCAAGCCACCACACTGGAAGATGGATGTTTGGGTTCTTTGTATTTAACTGTGCAATTACCACACTTATACATAGCGATGTAGTGAATGTTTACACATTTGATGAGTAAGATGACAGGAAGTAAGCCAAGCTTGATGGCTTATGCTTGTCCTCCCAATACTTGGGAAGCCAAGGCCAGGGGAATCCCTGGGAGTTAGAGACCAATCTAGACTACATAGTAAGTTACATGTCATCCTGAGCTAGAGAAAACAAAACAAGCCAGCTGTGGTGGTAGCGGTGCACTCCTCTTTAATCCCAGCACTTGTGGGTAGAGTCAGGAAGATCAGGAGTTCAAGGACAGCCTTACCTACATAACTGGGCTGCCTTTGCCTCAGCCCCTTAACAAGTGGGAGACTCATCCATCCCAGGAGACACAAGTGAATGCTTTAACCAATGTGACTCTTGTTAGAAATTATGTGTGCCTTGAAAGGTGAACCAGATCCTACAGCCTGGGAGACCCAGAGAAGTTCATGAGTGGATACATATTATACTGTCCTCATGGCGACCTTGCCTGAGAGGAGTCACAGTCAGACTACAGTATCCTAAAGCTGTTTGTACTGCTGCCTGTACATCTCTGTGGTGATATCAAAGTCAAAGGTCATTGCATATATTAATTTTTAAGTCACTGTAGTAGGTTGTTGGGCAGCGGAGGCACTTTCTTCCTGTCCCTAGAGCATCCAGCATCCTCAATTCACACTGGTTGCGAATTGAGCACTCAAGGGGCTTAGAGACCAGTTCTGCACTGTACCAGACCTTAGCTCTATGACTTCTTCCTGCCTCTGTCACCAGAGGGAGGTCTGGGGGGAGGGTAGACTTGTATTATTTCTTTTTGAGATAGGGTCTCACTCAATATGTATATAACGGGTTTAGAACTCTGTGTGTAGATAAGGCTGGCCTCGAACTCAGAGATGCACACTGTCTCGGGAGTTCCTCTGCTGCTGCTAGATGAAGGAATAAATGAATGTACTTTGCTGCCAGCCCTCACCATTTTCTCTTCTAACTTCTTCTTATCTACCCCTTGGTGTGTCCGACAGACAAGACCTGCTACAACCCACTCTTCAACTCCGAGGACATGCAGGAGATCACACAACATTTTGCTGTGTGCCATGTGGATGCCCCTGGCCAACAGGATGGTGCCCCTTCCTTCCCAGTGGGGTAAGAGCAGGGTCCTTTACCCCAGTTGCAGGTGGGGTGCAGGTAGAGTGAAAAATGCCAATCTGGGTAAAAAACAAACAAACAAACAAAAAACTATCCTAGATTTGCTATTTCTAAGCTGGCCACAATGATTCATACATACCTGGAATCCCAGCACCTGGGAAGCTGAGGCAGGAAGATCACTAGTTGGAGGTCAACTTGGGTTCAAAGCAAAATGACCTCCAAAAAAAATTTTTTTTTTAAGAAAAGAGAGAAAACCTAAGACAATATATTTTGTCTCATATATATTTTTTTATGGCTACATGTATTTATAACAGCATTTACACTTTAACATGTTTCTTTTTCCATTTGTGTGTGTGCTCGTGCACTTACACATACATGAATGCATGCATTTATGTGTTTATACAAGTTTTAGGGATGTGGGTACATTGTACATTGTGCATAGAGAACTAAGGTTGATGTGGGGAATCAGCCTCATCACTCTTCTACTGTCTTCAGTGAAGCAGGGTGTCTCAATCAACCCCAGAGCTCACTGATATGAGCTCACTGGCTCTCTTTTCTTTAGGGAAACCCTGTCTCCACCTTGTATGGCTGGAATTACAGTCTACCACATAGCATTTACATCGGTTCTGAGAATGGACCTGGTGATCCTGATGTGTGTGTAGCAAGAGCTTTAACCACTGAGCCATCTCCCTAGCCCTATTTAACTATCTTTAGAAGTACATTGTAACATTGTTTGTGTGCCATCTTTCTGTAAGACCTTTTTCTCACTCAAGCTGATAGCTACTGTGTCTAGTAAATGCAAAGTCCACATCCCAGCTAGGCTACTTTGAGACAGCTGTGCCTTACCAGTGCAGGGCAAGGCTGGGAATATAGCCTTACCAAGACGAACTAGCCAGAAGAAGAAACCTAGAAAGTGAAAAAGAAAAAGGCAGGGAGGGAGAGACAAGACTGCCGTAGTGCTTCCTCAATAACAAATGTCATTTTCACTTACTCCTCACCAGCCAGGAGTCTGAGGCTGGGGTTATTGGCTTATTCTTGGTGAAGATGTCAGGTCATGGAGGGGCCTTTGGAGCTCATGAAAGACCACACAGTCAGGGTAGAAAGTTGAACTCCAACTCTGGTTTGCCTGCAGTAGGCCTCTGTCTCTGGGGAAGCACGGTTCCTTGACCAGGGTACTCACACTGCTGTGTGCCTCACATAGTCTTTTGGTTTCCCAAGTGAAGCTGTGAGGACTGGGACTTCTGACTCTTAAAACATCTCATGCAGGAGGCCCCCGTCAAGGGCTCCTCCAACACCTGATGCTGGATGGAACGTGCAGGAACAACTCTGAGTTTACAGGCTTCCCGTGATGTCCCTGTGAGCATTTACAGACAGATATGCTCTTTTATTACTGATCTCCATTCTTAATTATTAACTTTCGTCAGAGAGAAGGGAAGGATCACCTGGTCTCTCAGGGACAGGCCCAGTTATAAAGAGCTTGTTCAACAATGGAGAACAGTTAACTGTAAGCCAGCTGACAAAACCAGGGCTTTCTCCACTAAGGCAGCTTTGATAATTGAGAGTTGGGAGGAGGTCATGCAGAGGCTCTTACTGCCCAGGTGAAGTCTCACAATGTTCCTAGATCTGCCTCCCCCAGAGAAATACATGAACTGTATCTGTAGATTAAGATGTGGGGGTGTGTACCCCCAAGTTTACCAGGTAACTTCAGTGTGCCTAAGGTAGAAATGCTGTTGGAGCAGGATGTGGCTTCTTCCTCTGGAATCAGGACTATGTATTTTGGGGGCTATTAAAGGAGGATTGGGGATCAATGGCTGTTTCTTCTTTTGAGTCTGCTTCCTGCTTTGGAATCTGCCATTCTTTTCTTACATACCTAGCCCCAGGAAGCTGACAGGAAACAGAAGCTCTCATGGTTAGGTGGCCTTTCCATTATTGTACTGGTTCCAAGCTGAGGTGTGACCACTCCCAAAAAAGTCCCATGCCTTTGCCCCTTCTTTCTCCTAAAGCTGTCTCCAGTTAAGTAAAGCCACACCATTCAGGCTCCTTGTGGCTCTTTCAGGGTCCTCCACAACTGTTCTCTGTCTAGAATCCATTTTCCCACTGGGCCCTGGCACTGTCTCAGCATCACTTCCTCTAGGAAGCCCTATCTGGCCAATTGAGCAGAATGGATCCCCTTGTGTCTGTGTCCTCCCAGCCCACTGCTGTCCCGTCCCAGCTCATATCACCCATTCCACTCTTCTGTTGACTCACATGAATCTCTGTATTGCCTGTATCTGCTAGGCTTCCATGGGCTCACAGACAACCTGAACCATGTGCCCATCCGGAACTACTACAAGGGTTCAGGTCCTTCACACTTCCTGAGGCCACCGTTGTGAAATGCCATGTGATCTGTGTCATATCTGTTTCTGGTATCTTATCCCTAAAGCTCATTAGAGATAGGACGTATCTTCTGTCCAGCCATCTTCTGAGTCTAGATAGCCAAGTAGCTACTGAGTAGCTAATAAGACTCATGTAGGACCAGGGCAGAGGAATCTACAGGGTAAAGGTGGGGTGTGCCCACACAGTGAATGCTAAGGGCTGGGATGCATTGTGTGGCTGGGATGTGCTGTGTGTGGAAGGGCCAGCTGGTACCTGGGCTTTCAGAATATCCTTGTAGGGATTATTTATTTCTCCCAGGGTTTAAGTTCACAAGATCTCCTTCCACGTCTCCCACAGGTACATGTACCCCTCAATGGATCAGCTGGCTGAAATGCTTCCTGGAGTCCTTCATCAGTTTGGGTAAGAACAAGGGACCCTCTCTTCCAAGATTATCAAAGAGGGGCAGCTGCTGGCCCTTTTCTCTTCCTTGTCGTGACTACTAAAGTGCAGGTTGAAGTGCAGGTTGAAGAGTCAGAAAGGAGCTTGCTGCAACTTGTACCCACAGCTTGGCATCCCATTCTGTGTGCTGAGACTGTGGTCTTGCTTCTTGAGCAGCCCCAATGTCCACTCTTTTCTTGCCTCCTGGTTCCATGGAACATTATGAAATAGTGTTCCCTGGGAACTTGGCTTCTCTCTCCAGACTCTCATTCTGCCCTTGCAAGCTCCCTTTTCTCTCTCGCTGCAGCCTCTTCTGGGATAAACCCCATGGTTCTGGCCCAATTTGTTCTCATTCCAAGTTTCAGAATCCAGAATAAAGCTGGGGAGTCGGGTGAGGCAACTTCTTGAATGGGCTTTCCTGTAAATGTTAGGTATCTCAGGACCTTGGCTGGATGCAGCCAGAGGAAGCAAGAGGGATGAGGCTCCCAAGGTCACAGCTCTGGACGTGGAGGCAACCTCAGCGCAGCCTGACTCTCATGGCATGGGCAAGCTTGTCAGCATCCTCAGAAATGATGTCTAAAGGGTGTAGCTCTTAGGAGAAAGTGAGGGAAATTTATAGGAGTGGGTAGGTACTCCATCATACCTCCCTTTGGAGATCTGAATGCTCATTTGGTTTCCAGGCTCAAGAGTGTCATTGGCATGGGGACAGGAGCTGGTGCCTACATCCTGACCCGCTTCGCAGTAAGTTCCTTTGTGATTTGTAAAATAACTTAAAAAATCACTTAGGGGCTGGGTAGCTGAATGGGAAAGAGTGTTGCTTTGCAAGCATATAGAGGATCAGAGTTCAAATCCCCAGAACCTATGTGGAAAACAGACATGTTGCAGGTGCCTATAACCCATGATGGTGGGGTGGAAACAGGTACATCTGGAGAGGTGTCTGGGCAGCCAGCCTAGCCTAAAAGGTGAACCTCCTATTTGATGAGAGACCCAGTCTCAAGGGAGCACAGTGGAGAGCAACAGAGATGGATAGCATGCTTTGCCCTGACTTCTGCATTGATGTCCTGGGCATGTTTCTGTATACTCATGTATCTCTCCCTATCTCTCTATCACACATACATATTAAATAAACAAACAAAATTGAAAAGCACCAAAAAAAAACCCTAAAAAAAATGAGCTGTACTTCTCTTTCCCAAGTGAAAGCTGCTGTGCCCCATGGGTACCTGTACATGTACCTTGAGCATTCATATTAACAGCTTTGGTCTTATTGGTGCAGAAATGGCACACTATGTGGAGCTTTTAGTGCCTGGACTTGTTCTCTGAGCAGAAAATTCAAATGGCTTCTCACTCATAGGGTCCTCTGTTCCTGAACTGTTTTATCTCTGGGTTTTGTGACCCAGGTCCTTTGGGAACCCAATTGAGTCTAAATCAGAATCAGACTCATGCTAGTGTGGCAGTGCCCACTGCTAGCACTGTGGGCATCCTTCTTGTCTTTGCCAGTTACCGTAAAGTGGCTCATGTCCTTCAACCCAAGGCATTTGGATGCTCAGTAAGTGCAGCAGCTTGATGGTGCTTAGGCATGCCATCAAAATGCAGATCAGCTTGGGCATCAATTTCAGCTAGATGCTGGGATTGTCTTGGAGTCCTAAATACATAGGCATCCTAGGTCACAGAATCATCGGGGCATTTCTGGGCCCTTCTCACTTAAGTGTGGCTTGGATGCTGCTCACTGGGCATCCAGAGAAGCTGAGGCTCTATGAGGTGAGGGGACATGATGGGAAGGTTCTCAAAGTCCAAGTGCATTCTTTCTTTTTCTGTGGCTTTCCCTTGCTCCCTTGAGGACCTAATTGAGTTTTGAATGAGCAAGAACCTCAGTTCCGCATTGACTATGCAGAGAGCCCTTAAAGCTTCCTCCAAGGTCTGACTGTCATTGGCTTAAAGCCCTCAGTAGTTCTATCTCTTGACTATATCTCACATTATGTCCGTGATTACAGCTCAACAACCCTGAGATGGTGGAGGGCCTCGTGCTCATGAATGTGAACCCGTGTGCTGAAGGCTGGATGGACTGGGCTGCCTCCAAGGTAAGGCCGGGTAGGCCAGGCAGGTGGGGTCCCAGCCTCTATTCAGGGGAGCACCTTCTTGGCCCTACCCTTCTACTTTTCCTACTGTCCAAGAGAGCAACCTTCCTCGGCCCTATTTAAGCTAGCAGCCATTTGCTGCTCAAAAGGTCTCAGTGGCTCGGCCCTAACTGATGTCCCAAAAGACCCTGTTGATCCTGTTGATTTTTATTTTTAAGTGATGATTGCTTTTCTTTTCTTTTCTTTTCTTTTCTTTTCTTTTCTTTCCTTTTCTTTTCTTTTCTTTCCTTTTCTTGTCTTTCTTTCTCTTTCTTTCTTTCTTTCTTTCTTTCTTTCTTTCTTTCTTTCTTTCTTTCTTTCTTTCTTTCTTTCTTTCTTTCTTTCTTTCTTTCTTTCTTTTTCTGTAAAGTTCTCAGCATCCACCAAGAATAGGGAAAAACTGCCTATCAGGATGGGACAAAGCTAGGATGACTGGTCTCTCATTGGGATAGTGGTTTTGTTAGTTTGGGCAGCTGCTGGGGAAGAGGGCATGGGCCGCACCCACCACTTCCTGTCGGCTAGGTGCTGTGTTTCTTCCTGAAGCATTGATGGAGTTCAGGAGTCCCGTCCCTGCCTGTGGGGTAGCCGAGAGCAAAGGATCCTTCCTGGTTTTTATTTTATTTTCCAGCTGAGAAAGGGACATTCCACTGGGGCTCACTTGGCCGCTGGTCCACTGTTCTGAGCCAAACAAGGAGGGCTGGGGCGATGGCCTCCAGCTGAGATAGGCTGTGGTTTTAATGAATTCCCCATGTGCGGGCCCTCTGGCCTTGAAGGACAGTCTGCATATTTAGGGCCTTCGGTGCACCAGGCATGACTGTCAGAGCCTGTGATGCCTGGCTGAGTTACGGGATCCTTACTAGAAGCCTTATTATGATCTGACCCGGTTCTTAACACCTTCAGTTACAGACAAGAGAGCTGAGCTCAAGAGCCTTCAGCCAGCCCAGTGCCCCACAGCTGCAGGTGGCCATCAGGCCAGTCCAGACAGGACCCAAGGTCAAATGCTCTCCTCCCTTACTCAAACTGGGCTACCTGTGCTATCTGCCTGCATCTATAGTGTATCTATGGAACACCTACAGTATACATGTAGCATCTATACAGCTCCTGTTGTATACCTAGTGGCCTAGATTTTATGTCATGATCTGAACATTCATGGAGTACCAGCTGCATACTACTATGCTTTCTGATCATGCTGTATATAGTCTCTTTGGAGGTGGTGTGGGGAGTCATTAGTGAATTCAGACACTTCAAGGAATTCATAGACCAGAAACTAGCTAGAGGGGAGGAGATAGGGGGTTGGTGTAGGAGGAATAGGCAGGGCTGAGTAGCCCCAGAGCTGTTGATACGGAGATCACCATGTGTTGGGGTGATGGGGCCTTAGTACTGAGGATTTGGGGAGCCTTGGGAGCAAGGAAAGTTTGGCCTAGCTCGGTCATAATTCCACCTCACTTACTATATGTCTCCTTCACGTTGGCTCTGATAGTAAGGAACTGGATGGAAAGCCAGGCCTGGTCTGTCTGCTCTGGGCTGTAGGTCCAGGAGGGGACTGGAGACAGGAGCTGAACTACCACATGAACAGATCTGTGATGTTCAAGATGTCTAAGATAACCAACTTCTGCTGAGGAAAAGCTTATTCAGGCTCATCAGTTGGGAGGATTTGGTCATCCATGATCTTGGCCCTATGGCAAGACAATATATCATGGCAGTAGGCCAGCCACAGGTTGGGGGAAAAATAAAAGACACTACCCCAATGTCCTGAAGGCCTCCTGTGGGCCTCAACCTCTTAAAGATTCCCCGCTACCTCCCAGTAGTGCCAAGTTAGGCAGCAAGCCAGCGTGACACACCCCAGAGTCAAGCTCTAACTGTGTTGTCATGGAGACCTGGATAAGGCCTTGGAGCCAGGTGGTGTCACTCTGCCTCCAGGACCCTAGCCTGGCTGACTTTCTTCTTTCTCTGCTGCTGAGTCCTGGTTGCCAATTTTTCTTGGTTCACCCTCCACAGATCTCAGGATGGACCCAAGCTCTGCCAGACATGGTGGTGTCCCACCTCTTCGGCAAGGTGAGTGGTGTGGGGCTGTGTCCTGCTGTCCTCACTAAGCAGTCAACCATATGGTATTGAGCACGGGGCCACATGGGAGGGTGCTACAAACCAGATTCGATCAAGGAGTTATGGGGCTGAGGTCTGTGAATTATTGTGAAGTATTGACTCATGGCCAGCAAGCCGTTTGTACTGTTTTTCTAGCCCCACCCCTTCTTTGAGAATTTCATACATGCGTACAATCTCTTTTGATCAAATGTACCCCAAGTTCTTCTCCTTCAGCTCTCTCCACATCTCCCTCATGACTTCATGAGCATTTCTTTTTTAAATGGCTAAATCCTGCTGGTGCTGCTGGTATGAGCAAGGGTATAGACACGGAGCATGGACAACCTACCTGGAGCACTATCTTTGAAGAAAACTGATTCCTCTCCTTCCCTCCATCTCTCCATCATTAGCCAACAGCTGCTCACCAGAGGTGGGGCTATGTGATAAAATGGTTTTGTTACAGCACCATGTGCTGCCTATTTGAACAAACCCATCAGCCACCAGAGCAGCTAAGATAATGGAAATGTCCTTCACCCCTCTCCTCCATTTTCTTGTACTGTTAGCCATCCTCTTCTCACTCCTCCCAGGCACCCCCTGCTCTGCAATGTGTCACTCTAGATTTGTCCGTGAATCCCACACTCCTCTCTTTGCTGTGGCTTTCTCTCCCTTAGCGTAGTTATTTTAGGATCTACTCACGTTTTTTGGACACCATCATTCATTTGGTACTGTGTAGCATTCCACAGAATGGACATACCACAGGTTTCCTGGTGACCTGTGTTGGCCTTTCATTTGTAACAGTTTGGGGTTCTTATGAGTGAAGTCTTCAGTACCTATGTCTATGGGATCAGCTCCATATCTGTGTGAGGCTCCATCCCCAGCACTTTCCAAGGATTATCTCATGGAGTCTGTTCAGGAACTCTGTGATCCTGGGAGAAACATGCCATTCATACCAGTCTGAGCTGAAGAAATTCAGGCCAGAGGGTGAAGGTCTCCAGGAGACCAGGAGAAATGTGACTGGGGTTTGACTACATATAACACACAGTCTCCTAAGCCTCTGCCCTTGCCTGGTTCTTACGTGAGCTGAAGGCACAGCAGGCATTCATGCAATATACTGGTGGCAGGCCTGGCTTCTGCTTCTGTCTGGTGTCACATCTCTAGCTTCATCCAAGGCTGACTGCCATGAGGGAGGATGTCCTTTTGGCTCACATCCAAGTTCAATGTCTGGAACCCACCCTGCTTGCCCAGACTCAGTGATGCGCTGCTGACTGGATGTAGCATTCTCTGCTGCTGAGCTAATGTATGTGACAATACTTCGATGCCCTCATGAGTCTCAGAGCAGCAGAAGACTTTGGTGTCACCCCTTGGCTAGTACCTGAAATGGTTTAGACCACCTAAGGTTGTCACCACACAGTTCAGACTGTCCCCAAGTCCTTTGAGGCTCACTGATGCCCCTGAGTTACTGCTGTTATTTTGATCAGATTCCTCAGACCACCTTCCCCCAGGATGTCTTTGTCATGACTAAGCCTTCTTGCTGACCACAGGTCTTTCCGATGCCCTAAGTGGCAGGGGCAGGTTGCTCTGAGGTCTACTGTGAAGCAGGCGTCTTACGTTTAGCTGAGGCTCCTGAGCGAAAGCTGGGCCGCCCTGGTGGGCTCCTTCTGGCTGCTAGTAGCTGTCACACAGCAGTCTGCACTGGATACCACAGACACACAAGCCTCCAGCTCACAGCTGCCTCTGTCTCACCCACACTGTCCCTCTCCATCCTTGCGGCGGGAGAGGTGACAAGCCCTAGCCGTTCTTCCCTCTGTCACCACAGGAGGAGATCCACAACAACGTGGAGGTGGTGCACACCTACCGCCAGCACATCCTCAACGACATGAACCCCAGCAACCTACACCTATTCATCAGCGCCTACAACAGGTAAGAGCCCTGTGCAAGGCCAGGCTCCTCCAGGTCATGCTAGGGTCCTCATCGACCTCCTGGAGTGGAAGCAAAGGGCGGGACCTTGCTGCTGTAGGTTAATAGAGTGGGGACCGGGAAGGACAATGGCTGTGTAGGAGCGAGCGGCCTGGCCTTTGGCACTGTGTGAGCTCTGCTGGGATCTGAGCTCCTACCCAGACTGTGGGGCCAGATGAGTGGGATGCAGCTGAGCAGTCAGAGTGGAGAGTTGAGGCGTGTGCCTAAGGCTGACTCAGAATAAAAGCTGCTGTGGGTAGAGCTGGGCAACAGAGCGGAACACCGTGGGCACGAAGAACCCTGGAGGCTACTGGGAGGAGAGTCTGTCCAGTGGATAAAGCATGCGGGGCTTGTTTGGAGTTTTTCTGGGGAGGGGACGACATAGGGTCATCAGTCAAAGGTTCTGGAACCTTCTAGTACACTCCATCAGCCTGCAGAAGCACCTCTGCCATATTCCCAACACAGGGTCCAGCAGTGAGTGTTGCACACATCTGACCTAGGGCGGTACCCAGGACTTAAATGTCCTGGTGATCAGTTTGTATTTGCAATGAGCTTAGCATCTTTGGTGGACTCTGGTGCCCTTTCCACAATCCTTTCAGTATCTCAGTGTAGGGGTCCTTGGCATTCTTCCTGCTGTCTGAAGCTACAAATGGGTACCAGGAAGAGGGAGAGGGGTTCCCGGTTGGACAGTGGGAAATTACAGGAGTGAGCTGGTCTCTGCATAGCAGCCTATGGAAAGGGCCTTACCGAGGCCATTTCCCACTGAGGAAGCAAAAGCACAGAAAAGGTTAGTCTTTTTCCCAAGGTCATACTAGGAAGTGGCGCAGCGTGATTTAAATTCTGCCATGTTAGCTTCAGTCTCAGAGCCTCAGAGGCCAGAGAGGCCAGGTGTTCACATGCAGGGACCAGGTCCACCCTGGACCTCTGCTAGCTGAGTGGGACACCAGTGCTGGCTTTGGCACGTGTAGAAGAGAAGGTCTGAGTTTTAGAGATGGCTTCTTGTGTGGAGGTGTCAGAACTGCTGAGGGCAGGCATCAGTTAATAGTGGAAAGGTGCCAGGAGGACGTTCCAGAGCTTTTGCAGTGGTAGGTGGGGCTCTAGCTAGGAGGACAGGGACAGAGGGACCTCTAGTGAGGAGCTGATTTGTTTTCTTGTAGAAATAATATTAATACTGATAAGAAATTTTGGGCAAAATGAAGGAGTGTTTCATTAGAAAGAGATGGAACCCACTGGATCTTAACTGCTTCTATGGCCACCAAGTGGCCATGGGGTCTTGAGAGCTATGTGATCTCATGAAGATGACCACTGACTGGTCATCTAGGACTGTTTATGGTGGGACCTCCAGGGATGTCATAGTGGTAATGGCTTTTGGGTCAGGTCTGCCAGTGCTGACCATGTTCTTTTTGCCTGCAGCCGGAGGGACCTGGAGATTGAGCGGCCAGTGCCTGGAACCCACACCGTCACCCTGCAGTGAGTGGCTTTCTTCTCCTATGTTGCTAAGCTGCCATGCTTCACTCGGGGCTGCTGGTGGGGCCTTTTGCTGAATGTGAGAATGCTACCTTAGGGTGGAACGCTATGGTACAGATAGATATCTACATTTTACCTAAGGGATCTGTGTTGAACTTTTTTCTTTTTGTGTAGCTTGAGTCAGCATCAGGTCAGGGAGTGCGTGATCATAACTAGAGCCCTTGAATCAGGAGGCTGACTGCCTTTGCTAAACACATTCATTCAACACCAATGGTCGAGTTAGGCTGTATCTCCCAAAGTCTCGAGATGAAAGATGTAGGACCTGCCATGAGAGAGTCTTACATATCTAGTAGGAAATGTTGCGGCTAACACATTTCACTGGCAATGATGCTGTCTTTCTATGGCCCCCCATGTGTGCCACAGTGAGATACTTGTGAATATGACATGTGTCATTTTCTTTGTCATTTATGCTAAATATATATATAGTCCATCTTAATATATATATATTGTCCATCTTAATTCCTGGAAAATTCTTGTTTCTCCTTTCTCAGACAGACGGTACTTCGGAATGAAAGCATTAAGACCCTAAATTGTTAGGCCAAAACCTTATACTAAGGTATAAGTAACTGCTAGCCCATTTTATTCAACGTTCAAAGCAGAGGATGGCAGTGTAGAGGCACAGAGGTGCAAAGGTTGCTAGGAAAGCTAAACAGATGTTAGAATCCTGCTATAGCCCCAAGGGTGGAGTATAAGAACCTTGCGATGGATCCTGGACTGACTCTTTTTTTTACCTCTCTTCTGTGCAGGTGCCCTGCTCTGCTAGTGGTTGGGGACAACTCTCCTGCCGTGGATGCTGTGGTACGTATTAGTTCAGCAGGCCACATGTGCTCGCTTGTAGGAGCTGCTCACCCTCTGTCACTTGTATCACCCTGCTTTCCCCTCCCAAATCCAAGGACATTGTTTAAATGTCACATCAGCTTTGGGGCAGAGCTTAGACCAGCTTCTCTCTGTGGCCACCAGTTCTGGCTGCCTGGCTGTGTCCCTCCCCTGCCCTCCTGCTTTCCAGAGCATCTCATCTACATGGTGAAATCAATGCTAGGCTTCGTGGCTAGGGATTCTCTCCCAGTCTCAGCAGCAGGTGGGCCTTTCCCCTTAGCAGAAGAGCAAGGCACCCCGGCATCTGGGTCAGGCAGAACTTTCTGCCTCAGTTTACCTTCCTTCTAATTTGCACCTGCAATGCTAGAGAGACACAGAGGGTGACTGTTTTCTGACATTCCCACAACTGGGGAGACGTGTGACAGGAGGCTGTGACTCACAGTCCAGACTGTCTTGTTCTGCCTCTGCAGTGCACCATAGAGCTGATGTGCCCTGACTTGTCTCCTTGTCACAGAGCTAGTCAGGGCAGGGCCTGGCTCACCCAAAGTCCACTTTTTATATGGCTGAAGGAACACTGGTGTTTCAGATGGTGGGTCAAGGTGCAGGGGAGAATGGGGCATTCTTGACTTTGGCTGTCAGTCAAATACTTACCTAGTCTTTCCCTTTGTTCAGGTGGAATGCAACTCCAAATTGGACCCAACGAAGACCACCCTGCTCAAGGTATGAGCAACAGTGAGGCTGCAGCTGTCATGGTTTAGAGGCCCCACGTGGTTTTGGAACTGTGGATATGCTGAGGCATACAAACAAGAATTTGGAGTTGGATGTAGTGCATATCCCTGTCATACTAGCACTGAGGCAGAGGCAGGAGGATGTCGAATTTGAGGCCCTCCTCAGCTACGTACCATGTTCTCAGCTAGGCCAGACCATATAGTGAGACCCTGTCTCTGAAAGGGAAGAAGGGGGGGGGGGGGAAACTCAGAGAGGGGGAGTCAGATAAGAAAGCAAGCAAGCTTGGAGCTGATCCAACGCTGCTAAATGGTCTGTCCCAGGGACCAGACTGCAGGGGTCTACACACTTTTGTCCATGCAGCTAGGAGAAGAGAGACGGGAAGCACAGGACAGGAGTCTCCTTTTCTTAGGGTGGGGCAAGGAGATCCCTGCACCAGATCCCCCTGTGCAGTGTGACACTGTCAGATCAGGCAAGCTTCCTCCAGGAAAGTCTCCTGGGTTCAGTGTGATTGTTGCTATGTGCAAACAGAGCTGCAGAAACCCCATGTAGTCAGGCTGCTTGCACACCCAAAGCCACCTGCGGTGTGGCAGCTGTTTCTGAAATGTGGCACAGGCTCCTTCCTGAGAATCTCTCCACTGGGTATACTCTGGAGGCTGGGATCTTGAAAGTTTCTTGAGCCGCTCTAGCTTCCAAAATGGCGCAGTTGAGCCCTGTATGCTCTTAGGAGTAAATATGGAGTGGTCTGTGGGGCCTGATGCAGTGTGGAAGCTTTGAGGGGGTTACAGTCAACAGCCAGCACCCACCCTGAGCAGTGTTGATGGTGATCCTGGGGCCAGTCTCACGGAGCACAGATTGCCACAGTGTGACCCAGCTGTTAGGTGCTAACCAGCCTCTCTCCCTCCTAGATGGCAGACTGTGGTGGTCTCCCTCAGATTTCTCAGGTGAGTAAAATTATGGCTTTCTCACTCAATACCTGTCACCGCCACTGGTGCGGTGCATGTGCCCCTGTGGCCCATGAGCCCCCCTTGCCTCACTGTCTCTGTGTGACAGCCAATGGTGGTGTATTCATACGTCTCCACTTCAGTTGAATGAGTCATGCAGAGGAAACAGTGACTCTGAAGGTGTTCTTGGCACTGCCTGATCACTTATCCAAAGATACCTTGTCAACCCAGCTAGTGATAATAGCCACCCACACATAGCCATCAATTCCATTTATCTTCTATCCTTTCTTCCTTCCATTTCTTCTCCCACCCATCTTTCTCCTCTTTCTTTCTCTACCCATCAATCCTGTTATTATCCACTTGACAATGTACAATCTGACATTTTATACTTCTTCCTTCTTTTTCCCGTCTTCCAGTACTTTCTTTGCTTCTTTCTTCTCCACTTCCCTCCCTCTGTCTTTCTCTCCACCTCTACATCCTTCCTTCCTTCCCATCTTTTTTCCCCTCCTTCCTTCCTGCCATCTCCCCATCTCTCCTTTCCTCCATCTGTCCAGTCCTCCATCTATTCCTTCTTTATTTCATAGTCCTTCCCTTCCTTCCTCCCTTCATCTCTCTATCCCTCTGTCCTTCCCTCCATTTCTCCATCCCCCATCCTTTCTTTCTGCCATTTCTTCTTCTACTAATATTTTCCCATCACCATCCTTCCTTCTACTTACTCAGCCATCTTACTGTCAACCTGATATGAACCACCTCAAGCACAGGGTTCCTGGCATGGAGGTGTCTGGTTCATTCATGCAACCCTCATTTCCTAGTTCTGGTCCTTGGGTCAGCAGTTGCTACCCCATTTGCTATGTCATATGCACTGGTCCTGTAAGGCTGATGTCAGGTTTCCTGAGGATGGCTGTGCATGTGCAGAGTCCCTGGCAGACTCAGTGTCTCATGACACTTATCTGTGAGCACCGTGTGTGGCATGTCCCTATCTGCAGTTGTGAACATTAACTCAGAAAGTCCTGTAACGTATCCATGCTCTTTCAGCCACGAGGCAGACTTAAGCTGCTTATTTCTGGCCAAAGCTGATTCTGGTTCCCACAACGATCCTTGGTTTTTCTTTGGCTTCTGTGCTTTTTCTGTTCACATGTGGCGGCTCTATCTTGGGCCAAAGCTCTGTTTCCCAGGTACTGGTGGCCCATGGTGAACTGTACCTCCAGCCAGTGACCTCACACTCACTCTCTCTTACAGCCCGCCAAGCTTGCTGAGGCCTTCAAGTACTTTGTGCAGGGCATGGGATACAGTGAGTATGATACTTTGGGCACCAGGCTGGTGTGGGGGTGGTAATGTCATAGCCACTGGGGCTTGGAGAGGGCGCTGTCAGCTTGTCTGACTTCAGCTCTTAAGCATTGGGCATGTCTGAGAAAGGAGTAGACAGACACAGTAGCTGAATGAGGAATGTGGATCAGTAATCCATTTGGTTTTTTTATGCTGCACACTGCCATCACACAGCTGAGATGGTGATGGCCTCTCTGTGCAGCGTGGTCTCAGAAGACCTCATCATAGTTCAGTCTGTTAAATGAAATATTATTATATATTCAAGACCAGAAGTTGCTTAACATCTGATATTTATTTAGCTTTACATGCAAACCATTTAAAAACTATTTGGGGCAAGAATGAGACAGAATATCCTTATTGGCAAGGCTGGTCTTGAGCTCATAATAATCTTCCTGCCTCAGTCTCCCAACCACTAGGATTTCAGGCAGGAACTACTACACTAGGCTATGACTATCCCTTTAAACACCACCACCGCCAACAACAAACCAAAAGACAAACAACAGCTAAAAAGCAATGACTAACAGTTTAACAAGGAATGTTCCTAATTTTGATTATGTTCTTGCTCAAGAGACCAGCAGTTGTAGCAATGGTGGGGATGATGATGGTGAGAAAAGATTAGTACTTTTTTTTCTCCTTTAATCATCACAATAATCCTACAAGGGAGCGGCTGAGGAGGCCACAGAGGGGTGATATGTGGAAGGTTGATGAAGCCAGAGACCTATGTAAGAGGGAGACCAGAGGTAGAAGATAGGGTGCCTCCTTGCTAGATCATTGAATCAGGGAACTGAAGGACAGAGCAACCTGCTTCTGGGACTTGTTGCGTCCTGCTTCAAGCTTAGAGTGTGTTTGTCACTCATGTAGCCTCTTTTTTTTTTTTTTTTTTTTTTTTTTTTCATAAATGCCAAGCTTTGATCAGGGTTCATAGGCTCTGCTAGGCAGCAGCTTTGGCTGACACTAGCTGACATGTTAGTTGCAGCTCTGGCTCCAAACAATCCACTCAGTTCTTTTTGCCTACTGCTTGGAGTTAGCAGTCTGTGCATCTTTCTTAGCGGGGCATGGCTAACCTTGTGTTTCTTCCCATTTAAAAATGGATGGGCCTATTTGGTGAAGCTACAGTCTTCCCATGAGCCTTCACCACACTTACATCCCAGCAGGAGGCAGCCTGATATTAGTGCCTCATACAAGGCTCTTGTCGCTCACTGGCCCTCACCAACAGAACACATTTGCCTGTGGGCCTTCCTCCATCTAACCTGCTTTTCCTGGTGGAAATGGGAGAGAACTGCTGAGCGGTTGGTTTTCCCTTGCTGGGTATGGGTCATAGCTCGTTGGCTGTGTATTCTGGGAGGAAAGGAAGCAAAAAGCCCAAGCTGTTCACAAAATTTGTCTTCTGTCTGTCCCCCCAGTTCAGTCTGACAATGCTTCCTATAGATCTCAGAGAAGATAGTAGGGAGAGACACAGACCCGAAGATAATAGGGAGAGACACAGACCCAAAGGCATTGCCAAAAGAGAAGGTTCTCGCTCCCAGAGCGCCCACTCATGATGCTGGGCTCATGAAACTAGTCTATTGTGTGTCTGGTGTCATGGGAAGTTGCCATTTCCTGGTGAGATCATCAGGACTCACAGATTTGGGTGGAGAAGTAGAGACTCGGGAACAAACACATGAGCCATGAATGTACATTGGCCTCGATTCTTTCTGAATTAAAAATAGGGTGCTAGTTCTGCGGCAGCACGGCCCTGTAATCTCAGCATTTGGGATGTAGAAGGATTGTGAGTTCAAGCTCTTCTCAGCTACATGGAGAGTTTGAGGCCAGTCTGGGCACAAAGAAAGAGAGAGATGGGTGAGAGAGAAAGAGAAAAAAAGAAAGAAAAACAAACCAGCAACAACAGCACTGATTCTTTAAGGAGGGAATTCCATTGAGCAAGGATTAATCCAACTTTGAGTGTCTGCTTAAGGGCACTGCTTCATTGGGGTGCGGCACCAGTCACCCCATTGAGTAACCTAAGAGATTTCTACAGATAGGGCTCTTAAACATCAAGAATGCATTTCCCCACAGAGGCTGCGTATCTGAGATCAAGGTGCGGGTAGGGCTGGGTTCACTTTGCAAGATCCTTTCCTGCTGGATTTCTGCTGGCTACATCAATCAGAGGCCTTCTGTGGTTTATGGCTGCATTATACCAGTCTCTCCATACATACAGGCATGGCCCTCTCTTGTTTTCTCATGAAGGACACTGGCCTTTGAGTTATGAATCACCCTAATCCAGAGAGACCTCATCTTAACTAAATATCTCTAAACTAAATATTCCAAACCAGATCATATTATGAGGATTCAGGTGGGCATGCATCTGGGGGAAGCACTGAAACTCCGGACATGGGGAAGACTGTTTTGTTGTGTACCATTCTGTCAGTGGCATGGCAGTATTGGTCTTGCTAGGGTTTGAGAGCTAGCAGGCTTTTGCAAGGCAGACAGACTGCTAACATTTCTTCGGGGATCATGTGGTGAGACTTTGGGGGCCTCCTTGGAATGTGCAGGGACCAGCCTTGCTGGCTTCTACATTCTGCTGCCTACTGACAGCATATTGCTTAGAAGGGTACATAATCATAGGAAGGTCTTCAAGAATGACGCTCCAGTGGTCACCCTGCTAATCAGGACATAATAAACTGGGGTCCAGATCCAGGTCGTGGCTCAGATCTCTTGCTATGTGATCATTATATGCCTTTCCAACATCTGGGTCTTACTGTCCCCTTTGTGAGTGGCATAGAAAGTGAGCTGGACTCTCAGGACAGTATCATGACTGGCAGACAGGGGTACAGTTCCACCCCTGCCCATATCCTAACTATATCGTCTTCTGTGTTCCAGTGCCTTCTGCCAGCATGACTCGCCTGATGCGGTCCCGCACAGCCTCTGGCTCCAGCGTCACGTCCCTAGAGGGTCCCCGCAGCCGCTCACACACCAGCGAGGGCCCCCGCAGCCGCTCGCACACCAGCGAGGGGTCCCGTAGCCGTTCCCATACCAGTGAGGATGCCCGTCTCAACATCACCCCCAATTCGGGTGCCACTGGGAACAATGCCGGGCCCAAGTCTATGGAGGTGTCCTGCTAGGCAGTCTGTGCATCAGTCATCCTGGACTGGTGGTCTCTCCCTTAGCCCCCAACCCCTGCCTGCCACCCTACGCTAATGCGGTATTAATCTAAAGCTGCTTTTGTAAGAATGAACTCTGGTGGCGGCAGATCCAGGCTGTTTGGGTTGCCTCCTGGGACCAGGGTGGGTGGTGGTGGACCAAAGGCAAGAAACATTGTTCAGTGCCCTGCTCTGCTAACAAGTGGCCTGGTGGCTCCTCTCTCTATCCTCAGACACCCAACTGCCAAAACCAAGAAATACATAGCAGTAACACTGCCTGGCTCCATGCCCAGGCTGAGCAAGCCTCCTGGCTCACAGGCGTTTTGCCAGACCTCCTACTTCCTGTTTCCTCTCCACTAAACCCATTCCTGGAAGCAAACTTATTTCTGATTTGAAAGGGGAGAGAAGCAGGGAAGTTGGGCATCCTATTTTAAGTAGGAAAAACAAGAAGAGGAGAAAATAAGGCGGGATCTAGGGCAGGTAGGGGAAAAACAAGTCTACACAGCTCACTTGAAGGAAATGATTTTAAAGTTCTGGATGTGGAAACCCACAACCTTTTTTTTTTTTTTGTTCTGACAACCTTTTAACACGCAAGGGAAACTGGTAACAAACTCCTGGCTTTGAACAGAAAGTGATTCAGGAAATACTGGGTGGCAGCCACAGTGGTTAAGTGCTCTGCCTTCTCTCTGCCCCATTGGCCCTGGCTCCTATCCCCCAGCATGAATGGGTGATACCTTTGTCCCCGGGGAAGATGGTTTTGATTCATAGTTGCATTCTTTGAGACTGAGGGAGACTCGACGGGTGACAACAATTCTTGTCTGAGATGAGTCTCTAGGCATGGGAAGGGTGGGGATGCAGTAGCATGGGATTTGGTGATGAATATGAAGGCCAGGTGCTAGAATCTGGTGGGTGTGATTTCAGTGACCACAAGCCTGTGCCCTGGAATCTTGTGTGATTGAATCAAACCTTGTCTACCATTATTGATATCTGGCATTAGCTCTAAACTTGATAGATAAATGTCGCTCAACTGGCGCATTACTAGTTCTTCAGAGAGAACGATGTGTTCTGGTGGGGGAAGGGTTGATGAGATGGTTTTGGCTTGTGTACATTCCATGGGAAGTTGCTTCCCTTTCCTGCTGCCCCCTCTCCCTGACCCCCTTGCTGACTGGGTTTGTAGCACTGGCCTTTCTAAGCAATGCCAGCCTAATGCCCATGCCATGTACTACTGCCTTTTGGTTTTTACTGTGGCTAACCTTGGACTTTTCCTGTAGGAAATATGATCAGATCAGAGACGCTTGACCACTGGGAGTCAGCCACCAAGGCCTGGCGAATTCCAGGACCTTGGAGTTGCTAGAAAGTAGTCACACATGTAGTTGGTGTGAGAGGCAAGGAATCAGTTTACCTGTCGACTTTTACCATAGGGGTTTCCTCTGACCTTGTGTAGAAAGATTGGGGATCCAGGCCAGGGTGGCTGACAAGGAACCATTGTACATGTCTTTCCAGGGCAGTTTCTTAATGAGATGTTTGTATTTATTTCCAGACCAATAAATTTGTAACTTTGCAGTGGCTTGTGTCTTTTCCTTCCCCTATGAGGGTGTATGTGACATTGTGGAACAGGAAGGGGTGGAGCTTTATCCTTGCCATCCAGAGCCCCTTGTTGTTGGAGTTCTTTACTGCAAATTGGTACTGACCCGTAGAAATGTCACCAGCTGTCACATAGGTTTCTAAACTTCCTGGTAGTGATGCTGAAGAAAGAGCAAAAAGGCGAAGGTAATTTAAATATTGCATCTAAACTATCACCATTTTTATGCAAACAGCAAGGCACATCTTTTTCTGTACTAAGGAATCCAGTGTGCAGTCAGGCTCACCATACACCAGGCACCTAGTAGCAGGTCACTATAGTGACGAGAGGAGAACACTTTCCAAGGTAGAAAAGGGAAGCAGCTCATGGGCGGTGTCTGCTTTGTATGTATGTGTTGTGTGCATATTGCATTTGTGTGTCCATGTGGTGGCCAGAGGTTGACATTGAGTGTCTTTCTGTACTGCCCTCCATCTTACTGTTTTTGAGGCAGGGTCTCTCACAGAACCTGGAGCTCACAATTCAGCTGAATTGGCCACAGAAGCCCCAGGCACATGTCTTTCCTCCCCATCACATATCAGCATCAGGCTGGGGAGATAGCTTGGTGGATAAAGCACTTGCTGGGTAAGAATGGAGACCTGATGCTTGCTTTTTAAAAGAGAACGTTCTTAATAAGTTTTAAAACGTAACTCTTCATTTTACTAAGCATTTTGTAATTCTCTTAAAATCTATAGAACACTTGTAGTTGGTATCAATTTTCTGTGGCTGTGACAGAATTCCTTACATAAACATATGGAGGGTTTATTTGGCTCACAGTTTCACAGAGTTCAGTTTGGTTGACTAGTTCTATTGTAATAGCGTGATGGTTCAGAAATCATGGTGGCAGGAGTGTGGGAGAAGAAGCTGTCACATAATGATAGCCAATCAGGGCCCATTTTCTTTAGCCAACCACTTCTACAGTGCAGTTTTTAATGGATTATACCCATTCATGACCAGTGCCCTCATAATGCAGCTGTGTTTCTGATTATTGCATTGAGGACTGAGTCTCCAGCAGATGAGTTTGGGTGTTGGGGTTTATTTCTATCCAAATCTTTGCATAATCAGAGACTCCTCATCACAGGCCCTTGGGGCCCTTGTCACTAAAAGGCAAACATCAGTGCTTCACAGTTCTAACATTAGCAGGATGCCCCGAATGGCCCCTCTGTATCCCAGAATGCTTTGATAGCTCTTTAAGAGTCTTAGCTCATTATTGTCTGTGACCATTTTGCAAGTCTTTCGTATTTAATTAAGCATTAAGTATTTGCATGAAGGTCATTCACTTGAGATCGGTATAGAGTTTTCCTCAGCTGGAGGATGGCCACAGAAGTCAAGTGACTGTTGTTGTACAGGGGCATGTATGTCTGTGCTTTTGGGGGCTAGAAGATACTCTTTGTGCTGTTCTGTTTTGTTTATTTTTGAGTCATGGTGTCTCTCTGGCCTGGAACTCATCAGGTAGACTCGGCTAACTGGCTGGGGTACACCAATGCTCTTCCTATCTCTGCCTTTGCAGCACTGGAATTACCAGCATGCACCATCATGCCTGGCTTTCTAATTATGTGTGTAGGTGTTTTGCTTGCATATAAGTCTGCACCACATGTGTGTTCTGTACCTGTGAAGAGAGGGTGTCAGATGCCAGGAACTGGAGTTACAGACACTTGTGAGCTACCAAGTGAATGCTTCAATTTGAACTAGGCTCTCTGGTAGAACAGCCAGTAGTATTCTTGATCACTGAGCTATCCCACAGCTATTAGTACCTGGCCCCTTTCTTTCTTTTTTTAAATGTGAGTTCTGGAGGATTAAATTCAGGTCCTCGTGCTTACAGGGCAATATTTTACCAACTGAGCCTTCCAAGTACCTTTGTCACATCATGTCAAGGCCCATGTTACAGCATGGTTCCTCTGAAGTGAGATATACCTTGGTCCCCAGCCAGGGATATATATGCTGGGGTTCTCCACTACCAAGGAGCTCTTCTGCTTTTCCTTCTCACTTTCTTGAAAGCAAGTCACTAAGGACTCAACACTTGCCCCAAACAGACTTTCTATTGTTACTTATATCAGAACATCTTCACTTTCCTTTAACTTCTTTTTCATGTGCTATAAACACACAAGATTCGCAGCATGGTGGAGCCATAGTTCAGGACACTTTGTCTATGACATAAATATACTTCCAGTAATAGGTGGGTGACAGTCCCACAGAAGGGAAAGGAGACATCACCTACACATTGTCTAGCCTGAGTACCAGCACAGGATGTATGAGGAACCTGAGGTGGGGACATGGGCAGGTAGCTTAGTGTCCTGTGTAGCAGAAAGCCAGGCTGGAAAGGTGGAGAAAGGGCCAGCTCCTATGCAGCTCTGCCTGTCCCAGAAGGCCAGGGGGAAGACATCCTCCATGGAGCTGGCGTACCACTCATGGGTTAGAGAAGTCTTCAGACCCCACTCAAAAGTTTTAAATGCACAGAGTAAAAATTTTAACATTACAAAAGGAGCCAGTTATACTGAAGTAAGATCATGTAACAATTATAGCACAAGCTTTCTTGTGCTTACTTATAGAATTGAAGGGGAGGTCAAGGCAGGTCTCAGTATCCGTGCAATTTCAAAATGATGGCTAGCATGCTTTGACTGCCCCAGCTCTAACGAGGTAACAGCCTGTAATCATAACTGGTGAGATTTGGGGGATTTTCTCCCCACATTTAAGGAAGAGCAAGTGCTAAATTACAACTTGAGGCTAGCCGACACAAAGTCTAATTTTTCTTCATTCAAGACCACTATGGAGACTCTTCCATGGTGGCCATTGTAGAATCCCAGGGTGGCAAAGATGTTGAAGGAGTACACTTAAATCAGTCTCCTACTAGGATTAGATTCTTCTGAAAATCTAAAACATGAATGCAGCCTTAATCCCAAGATTGCCCAATTATTATGTTTTTTAGCCCAGGACCCCTTCCCCCATCTCATGTATACCCATGTATCTGCTCTTTTATAATTCTAAAGTCAATATCAGGTGTCTTCCTTCTTCTCTCTTCACCTTGTATTTTGAGACAATGTCTCTCATTAAACCTGGGACTCATTTCAGCTGTATAGGCTAGCCAATTAGAGAAAGGGAACCTGCCTTTTTCCATTCTCTCAGCCCAGAGATTATAGGCATTTATTTTCTTGACCAGTTTTTGTTTGCTTGTTTGTTTATTTGTTTGTTTTTAATTATTAATTCCTGCTCTGGGACCTTGAATTCAAATCCTCACACTTCTGTGGAAAGCACTCTACTGACTGAGCCATCTCTCAGCCCCTCTTTAATAAGAAGGATCAAATTGGTTCAGCTTGCCCCAGGGGCCCAGTCAAACCTGACCGGGCTCACATTAGTTTTTGCACACCGCAGTGATGCAAAGGCTCTGTGGTGGTTTGAATGAGAATTGTCCTTATAGGCTCATATGCTTGAATACTTGGCCTCCGGTTGGTAGAGCAGTCTGGTAAGGATTTCAAGGTGTGGCCTACTGAATGAGCTATGTTATTGGGCATGGGCTTTGAGGTTTGGATATCCCATCCATTCCCATTTGTGCCCCCACGCCTACCCTATCACATGCTTGTGGATCAATTTGTGAGCTCTCAGCTACTGCTCCATCACCATGCCTGCTTGCCTGCTGTCATGCTCACACTGTCCTGGTCATCGATTCTAACCCTCTAAAACTGGAGGCCTCAAGCTACTCAGACTAACTGTTTTCTTTTGTAAGTTGCCTTGGTCATGGTGTTTTATCACAGCAATAGAAATGTAACTAAGACAGGCTCCACGGAACCAGTGCAACTGAGTTGATGAATTAACAAATCATCGACTGACAGCGAAATACCTGAGTACAGCATGCATTGTCATTCACTCCTGCTCTGAGAAGTGATTCCTTCATACCCAGCATTCTTAGGATGGAAGGAGACTTGCACATATGAAGTGTGTAGTGGCATACTGTATATTGCCTTGTTTTTCCCACTCACAAACTACTGATTTTTTAAAAATATCAAATTTATTGAGTATATATTTGTGTGTGTTCAGGTGTGCATGCATGGGCTTGGCTGCCTGAGGTCAACATCAGACATCTCCCTCCATTGCTTCCCAAGTATTCTTTGAGGCAGAATCCTTCACTGAGCTTGGTACTCATCAGTTTGGCTAGACTGGCTGGCCAGTGAGCTCTAGGAAATCTCCACTCCCCAGAATGAGTAGTTTTCAAAACTCAGAGAAACTGAATGGTTTGACTAGCCGTTTCCAGTGGGTTGTCATCTCCCTGTCTGTAAATCCAGAGCACCAAACTGGCTCACACCTTTACCTATCTATGTCTTGGGATGGTGGAACATCAGTGAGCTCCAGGGATCAGCACTCCAGGCCTAAGTGGTTTTCACGGCCCCAGGTGACCCTGTTCTTCTTTCGAATGATCCTGGTCAGATTTACAAGACACAATAGCTTTGATGTGGTTTTGAGTTTCTCTCTCTCTCTTTTTTTTTTCTGTTGGCATTTGTTTTGATTTTGTTTTTTGAGATAAGGTTTCTCTGTGTAGCCTTGGTTGCCCTGAACTTGCTTTGTAGACCATCAGGCTGACCTCAAACTCACAGAGATCTGTCTGCCTTTGCCTCCCTGAGTGCTGGGATCATAGTCTTGCTGGCATTTTTTAGTTTTATCAGTGAGATAAGATTAAGTGAGATGAGATAAGCTTGCATCTAGCAGTGCTCGCTTTTACTGAAATAGATGAAATCTACATTTTCTTATAGTATATAAAAGCCAGAATAATGAATAAGGCTTAGAGTGGAGAGCCTGAGGTATTCTATGTAGGGTGTACCAAATTGTGAGAACACTATGCCAGTATCTCCTTAGAATCCATGTGTGATAGGAAGGACCCAGATTCAAGCAGGATGTGGATTTCTAAATGCAGTGTGACTAAGGTGTGGATAGGTAGGTGGATGATGATGGTAAAGATAGATGAGAGATGATAAGTAAATAATAGATGGTATATATTAGATATAGATAGATAGATAGATAGATAGATAGATAGATAGATAGATAGATAGATAGACTTTTTACTTTTTGAGAATGAATGCTTCCTTCTCTGTTTCCCAGGCTGGCCTCACTACTCTCCACCTAAGCAATCATCTTGCCGAAGCCCATGAAGCAGGATTTCAGTATTTCTACGCTACCCAGCAATCACTATATATGTTTTCACAATTTACTCCAGGTCACAGTTTCTCCAACTTCAACCAGTTAATGCCCCTTAAGGTCCACTCATTCTTCTGAATCTGAGGCACCCACAGGGCTCCAGGCCCCAAATTCAAAGTTGTTTTAAACTTTATGTTTTGATAACTTTACAAAGGCAGGTTTTCTTGAAGTACATTTTTATATACTTAGTTTTAGTTGTTTTTCTTCCACACCCTCTTCCCCACAGTCTCTCCACCCTCATCCCCTTTCTCCTCTTCCACTCCCAGCATTCACCTTTCCACATTACCCTATTGTGTCTATTATCCTCCCAAATTCTCTCCCTTAAAGCCTATTTCCCCCTTTCATGAGACTTTTTCCGGTTTCCTGGAATCTATATACACTTAATTCCCACAGAAACTGCGCACATAAAAACTTAGAAGCTGGACCTGTACATGACAGAGAATACATGGCATTTATCTATCTGAACTTCAGTCACTATAACATTTTCCAGTTCTGTCCATTACCCAGAAAATCACAGTAGTTTTTTTTTTTTTTTTTTTTTTTTTTTTTTTTTTTCTTAGCTGTGAGTAAAATTCTATTGTGCACATGTACCATGCTGATGGGATTTTATGCTGTCTCCATTCCTGGCTGTTGTGAATGGCAAGGCAAAGAACGTGGACATGTAGATATTGCTGTGATAAGAGATACAGAGTCCTTATACAGAGTACAGATAAAAAGTGCTTGAGCATAGAAGTGTAAATGAAAGTAAGTCCTGTGGCTCTTCTAAACTGGAACCGAGTTCTCCCCGTGGCCTGTATTGTGATATCATTTGCTTTGGGAGGGCTGGACTAGAAGGGACCTAGAGAGTTATTCACCTCACCCATCATAGCCTTCAGCATAGCTGCTCATATGGCTAAACACACCACACTGTGCAGAAAAGACCACCATGTCCTTCCTGCCTTAGAGAAAAGCCACGTTACAGCTTGAAACAAAAATATGCCGGTGAAAACCACTCAGTGATTAAAGTGATTAAGCAGTTTATTTTTTTTTTATTTGGTTTTTCTAGACAGGGTTTCTCTGTGTAGCCCTGGGTGTCCTGAACTTGCTTTGTAGACCAGACTTGTCTTGAACTCACAGAGATTGCCACCTTAAATGTATAGATATATACTATCACCTAGTTGGACTCAGCCATTTGTTGTGAAACGACTCAGCTAGCCTTCGCGCGGATGCACAAGGCTGCTAATGCACAGATATATGAGGGCATGTGGAGGCCAGACTTCACTCTCAGTTGTCATTAGTCAGTTGTCACCCACCTTGATGTCTCAGGCAGTCTTTCACGAGCCTGGGCTTCGGCTGTTTAAGTTGGCTGGCTACCCAGTGAGTCCCAGGGATCCACCTGTGTCTGCTTCCCAAGCACTGGGATTAGAAGCACCTGTCGCCCTGGTCAGAATTTTGTTTTTAATATAGGTGGTGGGGGTCAAACTCTGATCTTTCAGGCATGTTAGTTAAGCATCTTACTTTTATGCTAGCCCTCTTTTTAAAAATCAAAAGTGCAAGGTGTGCTCCACTGAGAGGTAGGTGCAATCATCTTGTGAATGCTCCAGTTGAGGAGATTGAGGTGAGGCATCCCAGCAAGGAGTACAGTGTTTTAAGATCCCACTAAGCCCTAATGGCAGGGCTGTTTCCATGATTGCTAGCAGCCTCCTTTACACTTCTCCGTGCACTTTGGCACTGAGAGCAATATGTAATAGACACTCTGTCCACCCATTCATCCCCCTAGCGCCTGCCATGCTCTAGGCACTGCGGTATGTAGGCTTGGCCCTGACCTCAAAGTACCCAACATCTAGTTAGAAGATAGGAAGCTGTTAAGCAAATGAATGAGTACGTGAATGAAGGAGTGGATGCTAAAATCCACCTTCTATTTATGCTTATCTTTAAGCTCAGGTATACTGACAACCTTGGTTGTTATGTAGCAACTTTCTCCAAAGCTCAAAACTTGTTAAAATCTAAGAAGTTATAAAAGAGATTTGTTAAGCCTCAAAAACAGTCTTGTTCTTTAAACAAAAACAAAAACAAACAAAAAAAATCTAAGAGTCAAGAAGTAAACAACCTGGGATACTCAAATACTCAAAACGTCCCTAAAACTAACTAGAAAACAAAACTCCCACCGCCAAGAACTACTAAGGAAACAGGCCAACTGAACTGCCTAGAACAGACAGATCAGTCGGGCTGCTTAAAAGAAAGATCAGCTTAGTTGCCCAAGAGAGTCATCCTGACCTGCCTTCCAATCACACAGTTAGCTGGGAAATTCCAGCTTCCCTGAGCTGCCACCTGTGCTGGTGTGTACTTTCTGTGATGCCGCAGCCCTGGAGTCAGACCCACTCCTGTGAATAACCTCCCATCCTAGACTCCTGCAGTAACTGCTTCACCAGTTGGGACTTTGGTCTAGGGCAAGCTTCCCAACTGGGATGAGTAGGTGTTTGTTCAGGTCTCTCCAGGAATAGCGTCGACGACACAATATTGGTATTCTCTGAGTTTCAGAATCTGTGTTTCTAGGCCCAGCCTCAAACATTTAAGCGATCTTTATTCTCTCCTGTCCAATATCTGGGACTTAATGTCTCCAACCTGCACATTAACTGAACATGCCCAGTCCTCCATTATTGCTTCCTAACAACAGAATTTACAAGGAAAAAAAAACCCTAACAAATAAACAAACCACAAATCTAAGAAGTCATTGCTGATGGTTTATTGCTTTAAGGAGAAAAGCTGTAAACAAAGAATTAGAACAATGAGAACCCATCATGGGTGAACAAACACATTCCCTGCTACACAAATCATGAGAAAAATGAGGAATGTGGTAAAACAGGACATGCTGCCCAAGGGCTATTTTTCCTCTATTAGAAAATTCAAAGGCATTTCTTAATGTGTATTCGCTTACAAAATGGAAGTAGGAATATTTAAATACTCAATCACAGTTTGAAAATAGATACATACACACAAATACAAACATACACATACCTATGTGTAGACACATAGCTAATCATAGCCTTCTGCTTCTCAGCCATTCAGGGCTGTCCCTGTGGTTCCTTTGAGTCAAAAACAAGTCTTTAAAAAGAAATGACATAAGTCAACACCATAGTCATGGTCTCCACAATCTCTATGCATATGTAATCCAATATTAATTAGGGTGGTTACAATCAGTCATATCATTTGAAATTACTTTCTTTGATCAACCTCTAATCACCCTCAAAATTAGGATTTCAGCACCAGTCTGTGAATCTCTTCTGCTGTCAGAAGAGATGGGTGTGTCACATGATCCTGGGTTTTAGTTGCTTGTCTGCAGTGCCCTGGTTGGTAAGAACTTGAGCAAATTACTTAACTCCTGGCAACTTGGCTGTTTTGGCCCTAAAATGGGCAGTGGCAATGCCTTAACTCCTGGGCTCATTGAAAGGATGAAGTAGGCTATATCAGTAAAGCACTGAGGAGCAGTTGGTGCATGCTCAGGGATCTCCAAATGCTAATTTTAGTAAGCTGTGGGTCCATGAGATCAGGTCTCTCTCTCTCATGAGTAAGCACAGCCAAGAAATTCACTTTCTGCCACAATGGACTTCTTCACTGAGGGTTAGCTCACCCTCATTGCTTCTTTCCTTTGTTTCTAAGCTTTTTTTGGGGGGGAGGTGGGGAGGGAATGCAATCTAAAGACTTGCTCATGTGAGCCTCCAGTAGTAGTCATTTAGACTCAGTCTAGATCTCTTCCTCTGGTAGAGCGGAGTAAGCATAAGGCTGCTCAATTCCTTTGAGCTTCAGGATTTCTATTTATTGAATAGAGATAGGTTGTATATTGAGCACAGCTTTGCTCATTGGTAACCTGATAAAATGCACCACTGTGCTTAGCACCAAATCAGCTGCCAATAAATGGACTTTAGTTTTTTAACTGTAATTGATATGCTTCACTTTCCTTGAACCAGGCCACACCATTACACACTGTTTGTGATTATTAGAAAGAGCTTCTTTATATTGCCTCCAGGTCTTCTTTCCTGGGACTTTCAAGGATGGTTCCTCTGGTCCTGATGTTAGCCAGGAACATTTCTCAATAACAACCTAGCTACTGCGGCCACCCTTCTTCCTATTCCCAACAATCACCCTAACTCCTCTAGCTGAGCCTCCTTTGATTGAGGATGCTCAGCTCAGTCCTCCAAATGAGGGTGGGTACCTGGTAAGACCCTAGCTATGGCTTCTATGAACGTTTTACAGAGTCAGTTGTTAAGACAGGCTTTTACAATATAAGAAAACCTAACGTCATCCACTCAAAACTGACACAAGTAATAATGTTTAGGGGTAACTTATCGTTACATACAAGGTAACTTATTATTACATGTATATTATATGTACACATATGAGCATACATTTACTCAAAACACTAAGCCTAATTTAAGAGAAAATTTTCACTGGTAAGGTGAGATATTGGAAAAAGAATGTTTCTAAGGAAAAACAGGAGTGTATTTATAATGTATTTTCTTCCTTAAATACATTTTGAGCACCGCAGTTTGCCTTGCACAAGGCCCGGCCTTTGGGAGGTTGCAGGAAGGAATGGAAGTCCTACTTAAGAATCCATTTGTGTATTGTGTGTTGTTCTTTCACAGTCATCTTCTCATCACCCCACATGTGGTGCTGGGAAAACAAAGTCATTGTATAAATGCATGTTGTAAGCTGGTTCTAATGTTAGGGCAGGAGGAGCAACAGGGAATGCACATGCCTTTTTTCTGTCTAGTTTAGCCTGGATACCTTGTACCTAGACACACTCTTCTCTTGTGGGAAAGGAGCCAAAGAGACAATATTAATAGGACAAGTTGCTGACTTCAGTATACTTTCCTGCCCTGATATGTTTGCAAGGTCCAGAAGCAAAGGGGAAATATGAATTATGAAGTCAATCTATCTGGGATGTGAATCTCCAGATGGGTGACTTTGAGTTTGCTGACCTCTTTGAGCTTCCATTTCACAGTGTCAAGAACAGAAATCATGAAGGGAACTCTTCAATGTTATCACAAAGCTTCACTGAGTAAATACATGGCAAGTATTGAGAGCAATGGGCAGCACGTAGAACATACCCAATAAAAGAATGGTGACAGAAAAATCTTAAATTCTACTACTAAAATAAATAACAGCCTCATTAACACTTAGGAGAAATCTCTTTCTTTAGTTTACAAACTCTTTGGCTTTTACTACTGTTAAATAGATCTCCATTTTGAGTTACAGCTGGTCAACGTCTATCTCCAGACTAGAAAACTGAGTGATTTTTGCTCCACAGACACTAAGGCTGTGAAGCAGGTCATGGAAACAAAAGAGATGTGTCCAAGAACAATTGTGGCCTTACCACTGCTGTCAGAGGCCACCCAGGCCACTGACCCACTTATCTGACACGTACACCCTGCTAGGTCTGGTTTGGACTTCAAAAGAATCTCCTGAGGCTCATGGAGACATCTTTCTCCCATGATCACACTCTTCCGAGGTACTGTTTGAGAGAACAGACAGGTTACCTCAAGGTCCCTACCAACTCTCATGAGCCTTAGGGCAAGGGAGACCCAGAGTTAGCTAACTGTCCTAAGAACTTGGTCAACAGCAGATTCAGTGACCTGATCTGATGTGGCTTGTGAGGATGGCTGGCCTTGCCCCATCCCAGGAAGATGAATTGGGGGCTGCTAGCAGTCATCTGCCAGCAAAATAAAATTTCTCAGATTACATTTCTGATTGACCTGAATCTAATTTGAGCCCTTCCTACTTCAGGGGGTGAGAATAGAAATTTACTCTCAATTAATGAAAGTGGCTTTATATCGCAAATCTAAATGGCATAATTATTGACTTCACCTGGAAAATGTTTGGTGATCTTGTGGTACACCAATCTTTGGAACAAGAGCACTTTTGGTGTGTTGTGGGTAGACATACCCCTGATAATATCATTTGGCAAGGCCCAAATAATAGCTTACTCCTGTGTCCTCAATCCCATCCATCTGTCTGAAAGAAACCCAACACCTTCAGGCTTAGCATCTGAAGAAGGAGTCTGTGATACTGGTTCTTCACCTGGTTCTTTTCCATGGGTAGTCTCATCGGGATTTCTGACAACTTGCACAGGCTGGTGCCAGACTGGCTGTGTCAGGCTTGACATTCACTGTGAAAAGTCAAAGATGTGTTTTCTTTGGAGTGATGTAGAATGTCCCCCAGGAGGGACCCATTGTCTGAGCCCAAGCAGCACTCTCCTGGGCCATTAGGATGATCAAAATAGGAACAGAGACTTAGGGTCAGGATCACGCAATTCAGAATTGAGTAGGAAGCAGATGAAATAAGGCACAACTGTGAAGTCCTGCTTTACAGAGGACTGGCTGCTCTGCAAACGTGGAGTTTTACCTTGAGCCACAAACCTACCTAATTGGCAATCTCTGAGAAGTCGGGGTAAGATTCCAAGTCAGCGAAGATATCATTAGGATTCCTGCAGCTCAGGTTGCAGAAGCAAGCATTAATCCATAGGACCTGACGGGAGAAACCAGGCCCCTCTGGACACTGGAAATCGACGTTGATGGTCTTGGACTTGTAGGGTATGCAGCATCTGTTGTCAGTACAGACTCCACAGTACTTGGGTCGGTAGGTGCGAGTGCTGACACAGCCTGCGAGAGTGAAGTTTGTGGCCTCCTCTGGCTGGTACACAGCCAGGCACTTCTTCCCTGTCTTCAGGAAAGGAAAGGGGCCTTCTGTTAGGACACTCTGGTAATGCACAGCCACCTTGCTCTCACCAAGCACCCAGTCCTCCCTTCCCATTGCTGTCCATGGCAAGCGTCACCTTTGCTCCAGATTTGCAGCACCTTCAGGCAAGGAAGGGCATCAGCAAACATGAGGCAGTCCCATATGACACAGGTAAACCAAGGACTGCAGAACGGATGCTGAGCTAAGATCTCACAGCCCTCAGTCTCCTTTCTTTCCTCATGTTTTGCCTTTATGGTACCCACATGTCACGGTCACCAGCACAAAAAGGCTAACCAACCTCCCCAACTAGCAAGTGGCTGAGCGGTCATGGAACTCCATGGTTAAGCATGTTGTGCTCTCACCTGTCCCCTTTACCCCGCTGCCATCTCTCTCACAGACACATACTATCATCATACAGCATTTTCAATAGCACTGACATTGAGGTTGCGGGTTCCTTGATACTTGGGCCTCTTCCTGTAGTTCATTAATATAACTGTGAAGCTAGTATACAGGAGGCACTTACTAAATGTGTTGGGATAGTATGAGGTTCTGTTATCAATACCATAGCTGGGCTCAGAGTCCTCACATTGCTCAGGTTGCTGTCCTGTGCCTATGCAGGTAGGTGTGGGATGTCATGGCAATAAAGATGGTACAGGTCCTTCAGAATCACTACAGAAAGAACACTTTGAGTGGATCCTAATTTCTCCTCGGAGTGACCTTACTTTTGATAGGATAGGAACTACAAAAACATCCATTCAGCGAAGTCCATTGACCAGCCTAGCGGCTCTATTGCCAAGCATGTCAGGCAACTTTCATTATTTCCATCTTATGAATGACTCCCAAGAAGTACGTTGGCCAGGCTCAAAGCAAGCTATACAGGCTCATCATGCCTATACCTTCTCAAGATGCCTACCTCTTCTCTGGACTTACTTTGATGTGTGGAAGGATGTCCATATCACATGGCCGCAGGTTGCAGAGGCGACTTTCCTGCTCTGGCCAGCACCGGGCATTGACGTTAGAGATCCGAGTTGAGATGCCTAGGCCACAGGTGGTTGAGCAGGGACTCCAGGGGCTACTGTAGGCTATGCAGTTCCCGTGCCATTGCTCCACTGTGCCCGAAGCTGCTATAGAGGGACAGCAGAGTGCCCATGAGTCTGCAGCCTCCGCAAGCTCACCTCCTGCCCTCACCATCATTTTTTTTTTCTGACCAAGAGATGAAACATGAAATCACATTCTAAAACAAACTAAGTGCCTTTGGAAGAGCAGCAAGCGCTCTTAAAACTGGAGCTATCTCTCTAGCCCCTGAATCTCTTCTTAAAATGTAAGGCAAAAGAAACCCTTCCTCCCTTAAATTGCTTTTCTTCAGGTATTTGGTTACAGTAACTGGAAACATAAGCAATACAGTCAACACCTACGAGCTGTGTGATTTTCACTAGCTCCTGCTAGGCCTCAGTCTTCCCATTAGAAAAATTCTTCCTTGTAGAACTACTGGACAATAATGTGGATATTGACTGAGTTTATGCCATGCATCCGCAAATCACTGAGCAGAATATGTTAAAAAGACAATGTCCATCCTAGAGCCCCTCAGAGATAAAGTATATATGTGAAAGTTCAAAGGTGAGTCCCACATCCTAGCACCTGAGATTCATCTTAGTAATTTCAGAACAGAGTATCTGAAATGACTGTGTCCATAGGCCCCTGGATTAATCTCTCAGCGCTGGACTAGTTTGCAAGTTGTGTGACCCAGTGAGCTGGCACACACCTATAGGCCTCAGCTTCCCTATGCCAAAGGGGTTGAGAACAGCTTTCCTAGGCCTGGGGTCTGAGAGGACAGCATCACACATGTGAAAGTGCATCAGGGGTCCCTAGGTTAGTGAGTCCCAGTACATGCCAGCTGATACAGTTACTTGATTATAGGTTCATTGGATTATTTGCTCTTGCCTGGTCTTGTGAACATACAGAGGCACAGCATCTGATGGGTACATGATTAACTAGAAGTGAGCAGGGAAGAGTGGTGAGCTATGGTGGGAGGCAGGCAGATTGATTGCAGGCAAGGCAGAACAGCCCCCAGAAAGTCGGGGCAGAAAGACACACAGAGAAATCTCACCTGTGTATCCACAGGAATAATCAATGTAAGAAAAGGAGAGAGAGACAGAGACAGAGACAAAGACAGACAGAGAGAACAGAGACAGAGACAGTGAGACCGACACACACACAGAGAGAAAGAGGTTGAGGGAAGGGGGATGGCAAAACAGTGAGAGCAAGGACAGACAAGGTAATCAAGGAATGGAGGAAGGAAGAGAGAAAACACACAGGGCATATGAGGAATCTATTTGGGGTAACATAGAGCTCATACACCTGGAGCTTGCAGGTATGTAACAAACACTGTTGATAAATGAATTTAGGAGTGAATTTGAGATAGAGAGAGCACCCACAGAAAGAAGAGTGAAAGCAATTTAGACATCCAAGGACAGAGGTGGGCAGTCTGGGGTGAGCTGTCTGGGAGCATATAGCAGGCTGGTAGGGAAGGATTTTCATGGGAGGATGAGAGGATCAAAGGGCTTTGGCTTCTGGGTCTCCTCAGTACAGCTGCAGGGGCTGTACTTGGCTAAGAACTGGGTTACTAGGTCACACACAATGGGCAGGCAGCCTCTGCCTCCCTCCACCACCCAGTGACTCTTGCCTAGATATGCTGATGGGAGGAGCTGCCTTGAGCTACCAGGGACCAAACTTTCCCTGGTACTTGCTCTCATCCATGCCATACTTTCTCTCCATGTGGGAGATTTTGCTCCCTACGTCACATTTGTTAATGTCTAGAGTTGTTCCAGATGGTCACAACTTGGGGAGGTGCTTCTGTCATCTAAAGGGACTGGCTAGGTATGCTGCCAGACCAGTAATGCCCTGGCCCCCCACCAAAAAATATCCTTCTAATCCTAAGTGCTTCCAGCACCAAGGCCAAGAACCCAGCTCTGCAATTGGACTTTTAAAAAACATTAGCACCCCAAAAGCACAGTGTAAGCAGTCTTGTCTTCTTTGGGGCCACCTGCCTCATTATGTCAGATTCTCCTGATTTTTTCATATTTCGCTGTCTTTCTCTCCATAGTTCCTGGCCTCCTCTGTCGACTCCTCAAAGGTCAGGATCTCTAAACCTCTGCTCCAGGCTCTTATGTCTCACTGTGTGTGTTATTCCTAGCCACATCAACTGCCAGCAGAGGCTCTATGCAGAGCTCTCTTCCTATATGACCCTCTCTGTGAGGATGCCTTCATTAGTCATTTCTGCCCCTAATCCCTTCTCAAACTCAACCCGCTCATGCCAGGCAGTTCGCCGTCACCCTAAACATGCTCCTTCTCTTTTATTCTCTCCTGGATAGTAGCCAGCCCCAGGAATCAACCTGCATTCTTCCTGCCATCCCATGCACAGCACAGATGCCAGGTCCTGAGCTGTACTCCAGCACTGCCTCCTGCCCTATCCTTTCTTCACTTTTGTCCCCTCTGCCCTAGTTAAAGAAAACAAACAAACAAACAAAAAACCCCAAAAAACTAACTATGCATTTATTTACTGTCATCCAACCAGACACCATCTATCTATATGTATCCTCTATCTATCCATCTAACACCCATACATTCATTATGTTCATTCTATCTATCTATCTATCTATCTATCTATCTATCTATCTATCTATCTATCTATAGTTTTATCTATCTATCTATCTATCTATCTATCTATCTATCTATCTATCTATCTATATTTTATCTATCTATCTATCTATCTATCTATCTATCTATCTATCTATATTTTTATCTATCTATCTATATTTTTATCTATCTATCTATCTATCTATCTATCTATCTATCTATCTATCTCATCTAACTTATTCCATATATCTGTTTTTCATCCATCCTGTAACCATTTACTCTCCATGCATGTATTGATTGATTTAGATAACCATTCATCCATCCATTTTCCATGAATCTATCTACCTCATGTTATCCATCCATCCATCCATCCATCCATCCATCCATCCATCCATCCACTTTTTTCCCACTCTCCAACCATTTCTTCTCTATGCACCTATCCATATATCCATACATTGATGGGGCAGCACACACACTTACAGACACACACACACACACACACACACACACACACACACACACACACCTTTCATCCACCTATTATCTATTCACTCATCTATTGAGCTACCTATAGACAAACACCTATGTGGCTCCTTCTGCAAACATCAGTTGGATACTTTCCAACTATCTGTCGAGTGCACTGAGCTCCAGTAGGCAATCATGAATAAACCATGTCTCTGCCCTCCCTTCCAGGGCTTTCTCTTCTCAGGCTTACCTAGCTAGAGCCTCATCTGTTCATCTGACCATAACAATGGAACCCTTGAGTTATCTGGAAGATCCCTGGACTCCTTTCTATGTCCTGCCACCTGTCCCTCTTTCTAGGTCCCTACCCACTCTCTGAGAAACTTTATTAAGATAATAGAGGACTTCATATGTCACACTAGGGTTTGATGCTTGGAGCATCCCATTAGGCAGTTAGGAAAAAAAAATGGTGTCATTCGCATTTTACAGATGGGGAAAATTTGGGTCCCAGACAGCACATCCCCAAGACCATATAACTGGTGAGTTATGGAGAGGGTAATGGCCTGGGGGTTTGATTTATAAAGAGAAAACCGGGACTTTAGGGGCTCTGTGATATCCAGAGACTCTACTTGTCCCTGCCCACACTTACCAAAGGCTCTGGTGTCCAGCAGTGCAGTCTGGCGTGGCCGCCTTGTGTCATCGTCACACACCCACTGCTCACAGCACTGGCCGGGCACTCTCACATGCCGGGGATGGCGGCACCAGAGGCGTGGGGGCCTGGGGCTTAGGCACAGTGGTGTGCAGCCCACTGTGCCATCAATGCAGGTGCAGTTGTACCTGCAGTTAGGCTGGAAGGACTCGCCGTTGCTGTAGCGCACGCCATTCAGGAGGCAGCCCGTACCGACCACCTCTGCAAACATAGGCAGTAGACATGTCAGGCCAGGAGGTACGGGCTCTGTGCCAAGTTACTTCTGTGCGGTTTCTCCCTGCCTAAGATATCATGCCAAGAAATCACTCATGCGAGGAAGGCGGGGCTGGCCATGTTTCATCTGGCTGCACCCCAAAGGCAAAGAGTGTGCTATGTGAAGAGGTAGAGCACAACAGGGAGAAAAGGAGAGAGTGTGAAGGTGTTTCATGACATCAGGGACAGCCACTGACAACCTTGCTGGATTTGGGGTGGGAGTATCCAATAAAGGAGCTCAGACATTTTCTCCCTACAAAGTTCCCAGAACCACACCTGGCACTGATGAGCCTCTGTCCAAGGAAAAAAGCCATACACAGGAAACCAGAAACTAGAAATGAAATGGGCTACCTTCCTCAGTAGTGACAGTAGAATCTGGCAGGAGCTGGCAACCCAATACTGGACGGAATGATGACGGGCTGGTCCTTGAAGATGTTATGATAAACTAGGAAGATGGTTTTCTGCAGTGTTTATTGATGGTGGCAATAAACTGGTGAAAAGTGTTGAGGGATAATGGAACAGGGAGAGGGTGCTGGGTATAGACATGGCTGTAGACTGAGAACAGGTGGATCAGGTAGGTCCTGTGGACCTGAGAGGGCTTTCTGCCTGTCTTCTACAAAAAAACAGAACAAGAGAAAGGCAGCCTAGGTGACTCTTTCAGGTAGGGAGAACATTTACCGTAGGCGTAAGAGCCTGATAAGGGAGCAGGCCTGGGAGGTGAGAGGGGGGGAAGCAGAAAGTGAAAAAGAAAAGAGAAGGGTGAGACCAGCTTCCTGTCTCAGAGGAAGGTGTAGAACTGTTAGTATCTGTAACTCGGGCTGGCACTAGTAGGTGTTCAACAAGTAACTTGAATGAATGAGATGAATTACAGGCTTCACAAGAAAACTTGTGGTACTGAGCAGACAATAGGCTGGAGAAGGCCACCTCAGTGACCCAGGCAGAGGTTGGTGGCCTCTCAATCCAAAGCAATGAGAAAACTCAGCTCCCAGGCACATTAGCTAGGAGTTGCAAAGATTCCCAGGAGTCAAGGAAGACTTCCAGCACTCTGTACTCAGGCCCAGAAAGTGAGATCCTCCTTCCTGTCTAGAGGATCTGGGACTGGTGCAGGCTAGCTTCAGAGTCTTCATTAGACATGAGGTATACATGGTGGAGTTAGTTATGCAAACTGGCCTTGTGGGGATTAGGGGACTACTGGGCCATTTTCTATCCATGGTTCTGTGTGCTCCTACGGGATAACATCTGGAACTATAGGCAGAGGGTCTTGGAACAGCCAGAAAGCCCACAGAGGAGGAGCAGTGAGAAGTCTGCTGTTTGCAGTAACTCTGTCCTGTCTCCAGGAGTGGTGGGGCTGGTGGCAGGTGATAAGCATCAAAGCACCTGGCAGTAGCAAAGACTGTCAGAACCAGGGTCTCCACTGTGTGTTTCTTGGTATATTTTGTTTTGTAAGGAAATGCATTGTCTCGTACAACAAAACAGCCTCATCAAGGATACATTGCTATGCAAGCTGGCCAATGGGAAGCAGTCTCAAGGGTATACATCTCTCTGTTGCTACCATTTTCTGAACATCCAGGAAGCAGGTACAGCATGCACTGACATAGCTTCTGGTCCATGATCTCATTCAGGTCTCCCGATGATGACTTCATCAGGAGAGCTTTACCTACTTCCTTAGGGACAGGAGAGGTCTGGGAGAGGAAGGGATTTGGAGGCTCAAAGTGCTGGTAAATGACAGAGTGGAAATACCAGACTCACAGACTCTTTCCTTCTACCTGACACAGAAGAGGAGGTTGATGAGGGGAGAGGAAGGAAGACTATCAGGCAGAGGAAGAGGAAACAGGAAATAGGAAACAGGATGGGAGGGAAGCCTTGAGTTCTGCATCCTCAGTCATCCTGACACTCATTCAAACTCCAGGAAGATGTATATGTGCATATGTGTGCATGTGAGTGCGTGTACATGTGAATATGATATGTATTTGCTTACATGTGTGTATATGTGTGTAGGCAGATATGTGCATAAGGGCAACTCTTTCTCTCTCTGTGTGTGTGTATTGGTGGTGAGAAGGCTGAAGATCTTATTTCATTTTCTGCTTTAATGTGTAAACGCAACAGCCCCAGGCTCTGGAGTCCGTGGAAAAGCATCTTCCATCTTCCTACAGGAACTCACAGAACAACCCAGGCTACATAGCTTTTAGACAGGCCTAGATGCTGGGACACTGCTTTCCTCAGCCTTGGTATTCTTTACAGCTTTCCAGCATACTAAACATGCAATACCACTGCAATACCATTGCACCTCAGAAATGCTATCTCTGTAGACTGGTTAAAGGGGACATATGGGCAGCCGATAAACCTGCCCCACATAGACCAAGGGGAGAGTAGGGTATGTGATGACCATGCATTATCTATCAGCAGAGATGTGGCCCCCTCTTCACGTACACATATCCTTCCTGTTTTCCCAGGGGACTGGTTTTGGGTGAGGGGAAGCAGCCAGCTCCTCTCCAAACACGCTTGAAAGTTTAGATGAGACCTGGTCAGCCTTCTTATAGCTAAAAGACTTGCAGCATCCAAGCCACCATACTCCTTTACTGAGATGTTCATGCCTACCACCATCTGTGGCCTTGAGTGAGTAGGAACATGACTTGGGCCCTGTAGCCTCGCCTTCATATTGCACTGAGTCAGTGGGCAAATGGGTGGATAGGTGATGGGTAGATAGGGGCACACGTGTCAAAGCCCCTAACCTTCACAAGGTTCCTACTGTATCTAAGCATGTGACAGCCTGACTTTCCATAGAGGTCCTCACTATTCATCACATTGTCTTTATTGAGGACACTGAGGTTTAAAAGGTCCAGGGAATCTTATGAAAGAAGTGAGAGATAGTAAGACCTGGAGAGGACAGGAGCTCCACAAGGAGAACAACAGATCCAAAAAGTCTGGGCACAGGGGTCTTTTCTGAGACTAATACTCTAACCAAGGACCACTCATGGAGATGGTCTGGAACCCCTGCACAGAGGTAGCCCATGGTAATTCAGTGTCCAAGTGAGTTCCATAGTAATGGGGACAGGGACTGTCTCTGACAGGAACTGATTGGCCTGATCTTTGATCACCTCCCTGAGGGGGGAGCAGTCTTACCAGGCCACAGAGGAAGACAATGCAGCCACTCCTGATGAGACTTGATAGACTAGGATCAGAGGGATGGGGAGGAGGACCTCCTTTATCAGTGGGCTGGGGGAGGGGTAAGGGTGGGGAAGAGGGAAGAAGGATAGGATTGGGAGGGGATGAGGGAGGGAGCTACAGGGGGGATACAAAGTGAATAAAAATAAAATTAAAATTAATAAAAATAAAAATTAAAAAAAAAAAAAAGCTTTGGGAGCTTGCCTAATGTCCCAGGACTACTTAGTGGCAGCACTGGAACTCCAGCTCAGGCTGTCTAACCCCAAGTACCATGCTGTGGTTTCCATTCCATGCTTTAGAAATTCATGGTAGTATGGTCTTGAAATGAGACCTTCCCCCTATCGAGGATAACAGTGGATGGGGCTATTATTTCATGCAAACAAAAGCCACAGGCAGCACCCTGTTTACCTCTCTCTGCACAAGGTTGATTTAATGATGATCCTCAGGTGTGTGGCCCAGGAGCATTGCAGGGAGAGGCAGAGCAGGGACTGAAGCCATGAGCCCATCGGCCTGTAAATACCATGTTCCCTTCACTGGACACTTTTGCCCTTGTGCCTGTTCCAGCTGCATGAAGGCAGTGTTTAGACAACTAAAATAGTGGAACCCTCTGAAGTAGAGGGCACTGTGCCCATCATCATGTTTAGATTGGCCTGGACAACCTTTTAAAAAGTTTCTTTGAATGTAGCTCTGGTGTTTACCAGTCACACACAAGCCTAGATTCCTTCACACAGCTGAGCAGACAAGGCAAGACTACACATGCTGTTCTGCCTGGCCTCAGTGGCCCAAGAAGTGACCACTGGCAGCCAAAGCTGGCATTTACTGGAAGGCCAAAGTCTCTTCTGAGCTCCCTATGTCCAGTGTGGCAGCATTCTGATGACTTGTTGTTTTACTCGCCTTGTCTTGGCCTAATTCTCTGCAAATCTCCAGACAGGTTTAGCTCATCCCAGGGTCCATCCAGCGGCTAAGCTGACCAAGTGCTGACGGGCTGTCTAAGAGGCTCTGTTTTCTTTGGTATCACCGCCTCTCTACACTTTCATGCCCCGCCTTGCTTCTTGTATTTGGGCCTCATGTAATTCTGGCATTACATCACCTCTGGGGAAATGCTTTTATATGTGTGTGTGTACATGTTTACATGTGACACATGTGTGTGTGCGCACACCCCTGATGCATATCTGTGTGAGTACTCATGGGTAAGAATGTTCCTGATGAAAGAGTCAAGTCAGAGTTGAAATAAAAATGGTTCTATGGAGGCTCCTTTTTGAACTCAATAATGGACTGTAACTCCTGCTCAACTGTATTCATTTCAAGATCTGCAAACCCCCATGGCCAGGAAACTCATGGCAAACACAAAAACCTACTGAATCCTTCCTGAGATCATGGATGTTTTATTTATTTTTCCCAAATGAACTAAAAGAAAATTCATCAAGGTTCCCGGTGGCAGGGAGCTAAGGGACTGTACTGGTTGGGCAGAGATGAGACCTGCAATTGGAAACTGTGAGTGTAGGGTGGGGATGGGGTAGTGAGCAGGAAAGAAAAATCTCTGGATCCATGACACAGTGTTTATGGAATGTAAGATCCCATTATGGCTTTGGCGATTAGTGTAATCACAGTGAACTGAGTTACCTTTCAAATGACCTTAAAGCTAGCTGCTAGCCAGGATAGGAATTACTATTGGTCACCTATGTCTGATGGGTGATTCTAGCACAGGGAAGCTAGCCATGTCTTCCTGGGTTATGGACAAAGGCAGATGACTGTTTATAATGTCAGTGTTGTGCACTTGTGACTCAAGGGTTTATGTAAACAGGTCTAGGATGATGCTTAGGAAACACATTTTAAATCAGTGCACTGGGTAATTATGTGCAGGTCATGGTGCAAGTCTCCCTTGAACAAGTTTTGTGGTATTAACAATAAATTCCAGCAATAAGAAAAAATCAGGAAGATGGGGGAAGCATGACATTTATTTGAGGAACCAAAAGATGAAAATCTAAACAAATGGAATAAGAGAAAGAAAGAAAGAAAGAAAGAAAGAAAGAAAGAAAGAAAGAAAGA
>NW_026596079.1:9733805-9754773 GCF_907164565.1 Psammomys obesus
AGAAAGAAAGAAAGAAAGAAAGAAAGAAAGAAAGAAAGAAAGAAAGAAAGAAAGAAAGAAAGAAAAGGGCTACCAAGAGACTCAGGTAGAGCTTGCTGTCTTGGATTGTGTGCACATACCTCATTAACAAACCCCACCCCCTGGAATCTAAGGTGTTGGGTAGGACTAAGGACTGTACGGTATATGAACAGACACTAGGTCATACATGAACTGAGAATTATGGAGGAGTCTTGATTCAATACTAATGGAAGAGTTCTTATATTTATGAGAATTTGGGGAAAGTTTCAGAAGATACTGCCACATCACATGGCAGGCCATTGTTTATCATCATGTTGGCTCACGCTACTTGGTCAAGCAATGCTCAGAGAACTCACACTAAGGAAGCAGAGGTAATGATGCAGGTAAGGAAGCAGGAGTTAACGATGTCCCAGAAACATGATCTTTAGGAACAGCAAGGACAGTGGACACAGGATAGACCACATGGAGAGTAAACAACAAAAACAGCCTTTATCCAAACACAAGGGTACTGTGCACACCAAAATCAAAGAGAAACAAAAGCAGTGAAAAATGCCAGGAAGAGCAAAGGCACTACAAAGGGGAGAGGCAATTAAAACATGTACATTACTCAGGCTCCAGTGGCCATAGTCAGAACATGATAAATATTCATAATTACATATCCAAAAATCAGGACAGGGACATTTGGAAGATAACAAAGGTATCTGATGGCATCGGGGAGCTAATCCTTCAACCATCATGTAGGAATATTAATAAATATCCAAAATTAGTATAGCAAACCAGTTAATATCTCACAATGATAGCTATAGCAATAAAGGGCTAGTAAGTTAAAAGTGATGGTAATAACTGGAAAAGCATGGGAACTGCAGGCTGCTGGTTTTCTTGGTCACTAGCTTTTCTTAAGCATATTATTTTAACTTTTAAGATCATTAAAGTATTTGAAGTACGGCAGGGACTCTGTGTCATCTGAGAGGCCCTTGGGTATCTATGGAAGAATCCTATCTACCGAGAGAATAGAACCAGGCTCAAATAGTTCTTGGCAGAATCTCCTTCCTCGGGGAAAAATATCTCTAATAGGAAGAAAGCAAGACATCATGAGATCTTAGGGATGAAAAGAATGCAGATATTGCTCTCTCTCCAGATGACTCATCCTGTGGCTTCTAACTGTGGACTGTTGGAATATGTTTCCTGACCAGCTAAGCCTGGGCAGGTGAAGGGCTGTGGGTGTTCACAGCCAGAGCTGGGGGGTGGGGGAGGTTGGAAGGTACTGAGGCTCTCACTTACGTGCACACACTCCTATTGCGTACCTCGGGCGGTCCCCACTGTAATCGCAGTAGAGGCCCCGGTGTGGGTCACAGACGGCAGCCTCCGTGCAGTTGTCCCCGAGCTGCTGGGCACATATCTTACAGCATTCACAGCCATCTGTGATTAGGCTGACGCCCAGGGGACAGTGAGGTGGGGACTGGGGGCACTCACATGGCCACTTGCAGAATTCAGGGCGTGCCGTCGTGTCCTCCAGCGGTGCTGGAGTGAAAGTCCTGGTTGTGAGCGTTGGAGAGAGGGCCTGTGAAGAAAGGGTAGAGGTAAAAAGGGGTTGTTCAAACCCAAATGGCTGCAATGGCCTTCCCACCTTTTTTGTGCTTAGAGGATTTCACAATTATTAACTTCCATACGATCGATCAATTGACAAACATCAATTTTCTTTCAATAAAGTCAAGATTAAAGGACTGAAAGGTCAGAGCCTGGCATCCTCCCCTACCCACTTGGCTTCCTTCTTTCCTTGATGTCTCATTAGCCCTGGCGGTATGTGTGGTAGCATTAAGTTATAGAAGAGAAAGCCCAGGATTTGGGCTGCAGACTTGCTGATAAGTGTTGCTGTTGGGGCAATGCTCACAGTCTATAGCTGTTGTTCCCTCCTGCAGCGCCAAGCTCTTTCTCCTCTAAGTCTTCTGTGCCTGGTGGAGTCAAATGGCTCTCTCTCTCTCTCTCTCTCTCTCTCTCTCTCTCTCTCTCTGTATTGTGTGTTGACCTGTGTGAACATACCTGTGTGTGCATGTCTCTGTGTGTGTATGTGTGTGTAGGCCAGAGGACATCCTCAGCTGTTTTTCTCAGGTGTTACATACCTTGTTTTTTTTTTTTTTTTTTTTTTTTTTTTAACACAGGGCCTCTTACTCTTGAACTTACTCACTTCACTTAGCTAGCTAGGGTAGTTGTCAGTCAACCCTAGGGACCTGTCTGTCTCCATCTCTCCAGCTCTGGGATTACAAACACACATCTGGGTTTTCAGATGGGTTCTAGGAATGGAACCAGATCCTCCTGCTTGTGTGGCAAGCTTTTTACTGACTGAGATGTCTCTCCAGCCCCAGCATGGCTCTTCTCTAACTCCAAGTTCAGTGGGCTAACTTTTTACTAGCTGCAGCAGGAGATTTCCGGCCTCAGCTCTTTGCAGCTCTGTTTTCCCTGGCTCTTAGCAGAGAGAGCTGAGCTCCATGACTCAAGTAAGCCAGGTGGAAAAGAGTCATAATTTTTCATTCAGAACAAATTCCTTATTTCTCACACCTGCATCCCTCCCCAACAGACCCATTCCATATCCCAGCCAACAAGTTCATCTTCCCTCTGAAAAAGGTGGTAAACAGAAGAATGGGTCAGCTGGGAAGGGAAGCCAAGACCTTGTTTGTGTTTTGTCCTGGATAGCAGGCAGGTGGAAGGACCCCAGCACAAGACCATCCAGACTCCTGTATCTCTGTAATCCGAGCACATCTTGGCTGACTGCCTTCCTGACCCCATCTGGTTCCTTGTCCTTCAGTGGAAGAAACTGAGGCCCAAAAGTTGGAGAGAATCACCTGCACCCTTTAGTTTCTTCTGGGCTGTTTCAGACATTTATTAGACCTTTGCTGAGCTAGCCCACCAGCCTTCTCTATGTTTTAGACACTTGGAAGTATGTGAAGCTCATGCTACATATAGGAGAGACAAGCATTAGAAGTTATGGATCATAATATAGGACTCCAGGTGCTGTGGAAAGTTCAAAGAAGCTCTCTGGAACTCAAGGCAAGAATAACTCAGGCTAAAAAGAACTAGATGAGCTGCTGCATTAGTCTGACCTGTAGGTCCCTGGACCTGTAGCATCATAAGGTGCACAGATACTGACACAAAGAAAAGAAGTCTTGGAAGGCCAGCAATGTGACTCTGGTGGGCCTGTGTTACCTGTAGCTTCGATTTAAAGCCTAGACACATCACTTCTAGGCTTAATTTAACGCCCAGCCTAGTATATCCTTTCCCTGCTTCAAGGCATCTTCAGTGTAATTCCCTGTGGCTGAGATAAATTTCCTGAGATAAATCTACTGTGACACTCTGAACCTCGATTACTATATGCTTTTAGTGTTTACGGAGTGACAGACTACCTTGGGGACAGACACAGTGGCGTTCTGTTAGGGCTTTGTTTCTCTCTCTGCCTGAATACAACACAATGTCCACAGTGGGGTTCTGTAGGTGATGGTTTGTGAGGGATTTCTGGCTGAAAGTGGTGTGGGACATCACACTCTGAGCCAGTCTGTCCTCTCAGGGTTAAGCTTGAGCACCAAAAATATACGGACTCGGAGAGAGTGAGATAGGGGTGTTCCAAGTAGGTTTGGATACTCATCCCAGCCCTCCTGAAGCCTGTACTGGGTACATGAGTGTCACATTGAGAGATGTTATGAGGTCAAAGGTATAGAGGGTGTGTAAACACAGGGGCTTAGTATGTGAAGGATGCTTAGAGCACCCCTCCCCAAACCTGTCCAGCTTACTGGAACAGGCTATAAGCTGGTGTACCAGACTCTATGGGATCACCATCAGCCTTCTCCCTTCATCTCAAGTAAACAAGCTCAGTATGCAGCCTTCCTTCTCTGTAACTTCCTAGAGGCCTCCAGGCTTTTAGGTTGGGAAGGTAGGAAGGCCTCCTCGGGTTTAGGAGATGCTCTGGGCAGTGACTGGATGGGCAAACCATGCCTTGGATTAAGTCTTAGCTGTTGGTGCCATCTAGTGGTGCCAAGGCTTCTAGCTAGCCCAAGCAAGAAGCACTTCCAGGATTTTATGTGACCTGCCTGATTCCTGATGTCTTGCCCAGGGTTGATATCCATGATGTATGACTAGAGCCCAGTAGTTAGTTCAGCCTCCCAGTGATAATTCTTTGAAACATGCAGGGATACACAGGTGGCTGTCAGGGAATTTCTACCTCCCGGAGAAAGGCTGGACAGACAAGGAAATGCACACCAGCTCTTTGGCTGATGAATCCACAGATGCTTACTGAACACCTACTGTATGTTAGGCTCTGTGATGGGCAGTATTGCATAGAGTCTCTCCTCACTAACATATACCGACGTTGATATGTACAAGATAATTACAACCAAGGTGATCCATGCTACAGTTAAATTACTCGTTCATTTCATTTGTTTACACAACACAATGCTAGCTTTTACTTTGTTTTGGCTGCTGGGCTGGACAGGTACACCTGACTTCAAAAGTAGAGAGAAAGAATTTGTTGCTTATACAGGGCCAGGCCAACTTCTCCAGTGAGGTGGCAAGGCTTTAGAAACCATGATGGAAGAACAATAATGCACGCAGGGTAAGGAAGGAGGGCAGGGGAGCAGCTAGCACACAATACCAAGTTGATGACATGCAGTGTCTGAGTGCAGGAGCACCTGTGCAAGTCAAAGTGGCTGTGAAGAGGCAGGGGCTGGCTGCTGGTATCCATGGAGTGTACTGGTCAAGAATAGTCACTCACTGAGAGATTTTAGCAGGAGATGCTTGGGGAAGATCTGGGCTTGGAGCAAAACCACACTGCCACTGTGCCAGGCTTTTGTTTGTCATCATTCCTATGGCATGAGGGTTTTCTCTCCGAGGCTCAGCTTTCTCCTCTGCAAGTGGCATTCTTGCTTATTCCCAAGTAACAACTCTCTGCTGTAGTCTGTAGCTGCTTAGTCTGTCTACTGAGGGCTACTAGCCTGAGGACACTTGAGAGTAGCCTAGCATAGGTGCGCTGATCTCAGATTACCTCAATTTCCCCACGGCGATGGGTATTTTATTTGTATTTTATAGATCAGTGAGATGACTACCTCTGAACATGGATTAGAACTCAGAGCTGCTGGATTTAATATTATTCCTACTGTATGGTACACGGAGGAAGAATTTCTTGATGGGAGAAACTAGCTGAAAGGCACTCAAGATAGCATCTGGAGAGGCAACCAAGAAGTTCTTGGGAACTGGTGAAATGACTCAGCCATAAAAGTCTGATGACCTGAACTGGATCCCTGGAATCCACGCATAAAAGACACATGTGATAGCATGCAACTCTAATCCCAGAACTTCCATAGTGAGACAGGACAAGGAGAGAGGAGGATCACCCCGAATCCAAGGACCAGCCATCCTGATGTGCGTAGGACAGCAGAAATAGCAAGAGACATCCTGTTTCAACAAGGTGGAAGGAGAAAACCAACTCCAGAAAGCTATCTTCTGAGCTCCACATGCACACACACACTGATACTAAATAAAAAGGAAGAACAACAAAAAACCCCTAAATAACTAAAAATAACTAAATATAAAAAAAAACTAAAATAACTAATTATGCGTGCAGAGATCAGGTCTCACAAAGCTAGGCACATAGTAGGTGCCAATAAGCCCCTATGAGCAGAAATGGTGAGTTAATGTCCTCGACTGAACTTTGAACCCTTGAGGGCAGGGTCACCGGCTGCTCCCCTGTTTTGTGGCGTGAATAAGCACAGAAGTCCTTGAGATCTCAAAGCTAATATTATGGAGGGATCCTGATTGCATTGTGAACACACTAGTTCATACATTGTTTAACAGATTACAAAGTGGGTCTGCTGATTTTCCTCAGAGTGGTAAGGAACTGGGCCCTCAGAGAGCCTAAGTGACCTGATAATTGGTCTGTAGGTCAGAGATGGAACCAAGTTGCTCTCTCTTTCCAAAGCTTTAGGAAAAAATATTATTATTATTATTATTATTATTATTATTATTATTATTATTATTAGTGTCTGTGTGTATGCCATGTGTGTGCAGGTACCCACAGAGACCAGAAGAGGGTATGAGATCAGAGCTAGAGTCATAGGAGGTTGTGAGCTGCTGTACACAGATTCTGAGAACTGAACCCTGGTCCTCTGGAAGAGAAGCAGTTTCTCATAACTGTGAAGGCAGATCTCCAAACCTTCCCTAAGGCTTTTAAGCAATTAACTTGTGTGCTCTTGCAAAAAACCCATGGGAAGGACTGTGCTCCTGAGGCCTCTGATGGCCAAAGAGAGCAGGACTTGGTGACCCTTGTGTTCAGAATACAAACAGCAAGCCCATCCCTACCCTGTGGAAGCAACAGGCATGCTAGCAAGCCCAATAGCTCAAAAAGCTTAGCCTCACATGGTCTGGGAGCATGGCCTTGGGTGAGGTGGGAGGATGGTGAGGATCTCCCGGTGATCCAAAGGGAGGAACAGCCCTTCCTGCACTTTAAGGTGCCATATAATTTCCCAGAGGCAGTCTCCTTTTGGGAGACACTGCACTGGACCCATAGACCCTCTTTCTGCGCTTACTTTTCTAGGGATCCTGTCTCTGCTATTCCTAGCATGAGCCCTGTCCTCTTTCCAGAGAGCTCTGGCCATCATGCCGTTACACATCATGAGCGGCCAAAAGTAGGCAGATGAATCTGTTTAGACATGGTGTCCTGGGACCCTGTGTTACTCTTAAGAAGGAAGAAAGGAGAAAATAAATCATCAAGTAAGGAGAATGCTGGCTAGAAAGGACAGAAAGAGGGGGGAAGAGAAAAATAAAAAGGCTACGTCTCTGCAAATTGAAGTTGTTCACATAAAACTCTTTTTACAATGTGCTTCTGGCACCGGACCCTGCAGATGCCACGGTGTTAATAGGACGACAAGAAGAAAGCGGCATGTTCAAGATGCCTCCCAGACCACATGCACAGCACATGCTCAGTCATAGCTGGCCTACCCAGCTCCATGGCTGCAGGCTTGCCTGCCCCTGACCACACTGAGACTCCCTCCACTCCCTACTCAGGGCTCTTTAGCAGAAACAAAGCCCAACAGAACTTCCTGGACTTTTTTTTTTTTTTTTTTGGCAACCAGAATAACCTTGACAGAGGACACAGATGCCCATCACTTTTCCCAGAGAGCCAAACTTAGGCTGCTGAAGAGGAGACTGGGTGTCAGTGCTGTTCTAGATAGTTCCGAATGCAGCCGCCATCAACGCAGATGCCCTGATCCCACGTGGACTCAGGACTCTTCTAGACAGGACTGAGTTGGCCTGTAGCCATTGTAATTCTTAGAGCAATGGCTTGAGAACACAAGGTGGAGGAGAGGGACAGGGCAGAGCCTCAGGTCACCTTCTTGTTTTAATGTTTGGTTCTCATGAAGCCTATTCTTTATGTGTAATACAAAGTGTCTCAAAGTGCCCTACACAGAGCCACCAGACACGGCCGTGGGGTATACATTATTCTTTCACCCCTCAGGACAAAATGCTGTTAAGCGATAATTTGAAATTCACCTTAGCCCTTTAGGGTTCACTAAAGTGCCTGGAAACAGATAAGAGAGAAAGACATAGCTTGATGGCAATGTCCCAAAGGATCCCCACTTCTGGACAAATGGGACAATGGAGATACAGGATAAAAGTTTTTTCTGATCTCGGCTGTCATACTTACAGGAATGCTTAAGCTGGTTGAAGTTGAGAAGCAAAGTCCAGCACATTTTGAAAGCCTGCACATGCGTTTGTAATATGCTGTTTACAGGTGAGCAGTGACTACGGCTAGGCAGCATGGTCTAACACTCTAGATGGCCCCAGAAACTAAGTCATCCTCTGGGCTTCACACAATGGGATCACTCCAGGTTTTTTTTTTTTTTTTTTTAAATGTTCTCAGTAGGGACATGGGATCAGAAATTAGGATCCTGCTGGGGTAGAGAGGACCCTACTGGGGACCCAGTGGTGAGGGAGACATGCCTGTCTCTCTTTTCTGAGGACATTGAATGGTTCAGTGCTGAGAGGACACAGGCAAGTGGAGGATCACATGTGACAGCCTCCCACCCTCACCACTGCCAGAAACAGGCACTGGGGACTGTCATTCTATCTGAACTCTTGTAAAAGGGTGGTGGTGGCATGGCTCTTCCTCAGGCCTGATGAGAAGTCATTAGTGCTATCCCCATCTCAAGTGGAAGAAACAAAGGCTCAGAGAACTACAGTAACTTGTTGGACGTCTCACTGCCTGTGAGTCGTGTCTGACCCTAGTGTCCCTCCAGAGTAAGCATTTGTCATTGTTAACTGCACCATAGCCTCATCCAAAGCATTATTTTCTTCCATCTTCTCAGCACACCTATGCACTAAGCCTCTAGTGCTGGGATTAAACACGTGTACCTGACTCTATTCTTTAAACTCTTTAACAATGCCTTGAGGGATGAACCTGAGCCACTGCAAGACTGTAACACAACAGGGATGATCCTTGGTTCCAAAAGACCCCAGAAGAGGAGAGAATGGCTGCATCCAGATGTCAGAAAGGGGAAGCCACCTGAATGCCCACAGGAGCGAGGGCACACTTGGGTAATACTCAGGGTGATGACTGTGCTTAGATAAGCTCCACCAGAGGTCAGTGTTGAGGCATAAATGATAGCTCACAGCTTTAATGACTAGAGATTTGGGGAGAGTCTCTCTGTCTAGAAACACCTGCTGAAAAGAGAGGCCCTGTTAGAGACAAGAGATAGGACAGGCCTGGGCCCCTGTGGCATGCACCACAGGAACCTATGGGCCCCACTGCCTTGTTGTCATATTTCTGGTCCAAAGGACCATGCCGGGGAGATTTTCACTTTTCCAACACCTCCTGGGAGCTTCTGGATACCAAGTCTGGATACCTAGACCACTGTGTGGGAGGATCTTGGCTCCAATCCTCATAACCTGGGCCAGGCATAGGTGGAGCTCCCTTTGACCTCCCAACAAAGCATTGAATCCCCAGACTGCACATTCAAGAGGGTTTTCAGAGAGCAAAGTTGCCCCAAGTTTTCACTCTATCTGGCTAGTGGGTCAGGAGGAGGACCATGGAAGACTTTGTGATTTCTTCCCATGAATTTTACACACTGCATTTTGGAAGCCACTGGCTGGACAAAACAGTTTTTTTTTTTTTTTTTTTTTTGTGGGGAGGATAAAGTGGGCAGGAGATGAGTATCTTTCCAAACCATAAGCATACATTCAGTCTTCAAATGTACAGAGACAAGGGAAGGCAAGGCATGGTAGGCAGGCCTGTGATCCTAGCCCTTGAGAGGCAGAGATGGAGGGAGCAGGCTAGTGCTGGGCTAGCCTGGAGTGTAGGTCAGTACCCCGTCTTAAAAGGAAAGGACAATGTACTTAGACCCTCTGCTAACCTCCAGGTGCAATGACATAGGCTCAGTACCAGCTCTAGGCCCTTCCTTCTGAGGATATAAGAGCATGAAAAAGACCAAGGGATGCGGTGTAGGCTGCCACAGTGTGGCTGAAGCCACCTCAGGGCTTCTATGTAGAAACCAGAAGTTGTTTCAGCATTGTTAAAGAGTTTAAAGAAGAGAGTCAGGTACACGCGTTTAATCCCAGCACTCAGGAGGCAGAGACAGGTGGATCTTGGTGTTGAAGGGTAGCCCAGTTTACAGAGGGGTTTCAATATAGCCTACACAGGGAAGTATAGGCTACACAGGGAAACCTTATCCTGAAAAATCCAAAATAATAATAATAATAATAGTATCACAAGAAACCACTGTCATCTATCATCTATCTGTCTATGTGCCTACCTAAAATCTAAAACTAAAGTCTACGTAACATATAACATATATACCATATACTAGTATATAATATATACTATATATACTAAACTAGATATACTATATATATAAACTATATATTCTCTCTATATACTATATATAACATATATACTATATATACTAGTATATAACATATACTATGTTATATGTTTTAATGTATACTATGTTATATATAATTATATATTTCATAATGTATATACATATATACATTCAATATGATATAATAAAGTTATATATGCTTACATTAAATATGTAATATGTAATTTAACATATATAAACTTGAAACATGATGATTATGAGACACTTTTTCAAATGAGAATTTGAATCTAATGAAGTTAGGACAATAACGCTGTCCCCCCATCAGCAGCCTTCATCATCACCTGAACTTTGTTGACCTTGTTTCTACACACACACACACACACACACACACACACACACACACACACACTCCTTAGTGCATGCTTGCTTATGCTGGAAATCTAGGAATTTGTAGGTACCCAGTATTTTCACCTGAGATTCTGATGTGTGTGTGTGTGTGTAAATCGGGAGGGAGTTTTAGAAAATAAAACCTGCATATAATTATCACAGCAACACAATGAGTTATGGTTGTTATTATTTCTTCACGAGTCCTCAGAGAATGCTCAAATGACACTGGTCAACTAGAAGACTGTTTCCTATGGCTTATTTGAATCAATACGGTCTATAACTTATTTATTTTATGTATTTGTTTAATTTTTTGGCTTTTCTGAGACAGGGTCTCAATGTAGACCAGGCTGGACTCAAACTCACTATGTAGCCAAGGCTGATCTTAACCTCCTGATTCTCAAGCCTCCACTTCCCAAGTGCTAGGATTCTAAGCATGTGCCACTATGCCCACTTTAAGATCCTGTGTGTCTTCAACAGACAGTGCTACCTTGGTGATAACCCTAAAGGATGGGCAGAATGGTCAAGTTCTCTCTTCTGCAGTGAGTAAAATGAATCATAAAAAGTCAGATCTGATTAGTTTCTTTAGGTGTACAGATTTTAGTAGGTTTATCCTATATTATATGTCTATATGAGTGAGTATATTCCATTGCATCTTTCTGCTTCTGGGATAGCTCACTCAGGATGATCTTTTCTAGATCCCATGATTTACCTGCAAATTTCATGATTTCCTTGTTTTTTATTGCTGAGTAATATTCCATTGTGTAGATATCTTGCTAAAATGCTCAGTTCCTATCCAGAAAGTCAAAGAGGATGGACATCAGAAGAAGGAGAAAAGAGGGAACAAGTCAGGAGCCTGCCACAGAAGACCTCTGAAAGGCTCTGCCCTGCATACTATCAATGCAAATGCTGAGACTTACGGGCAACCTTTGGGCAGAGTGCAGGGAATCTTATGAAAGAAGTGGGAAACAGTAAGATCTGGAGAGGACAGGAACTCCACAAGGAGAGTAACAGAACAAAAAAATCTGAGCACAGGGGTCTTTCCTGAGACTGATACTCTAACCAAGGCCTATGCATGGAAATAACCTAAGACCGCTGCACAGATGTAGCCCATGACAGTTCAGTATCCAAGTGGGTTCCATTGTAATAGGAACAGGGACTGTCTCTGACATGAACTGATTGGCCTGCTCTTTAATTTCCTCCCCCTGAGGGGGAAGCAGCATTACCAGGCCACAGAAGAAGACAATGCAGCCACTCCTGATGAGACCTAATTGACTAGGATCAGAAGGAAGGAAAAGAAGACCTCCCCTATCAGTGGACTTGGGGAAGGGCATGCATGCAGAGGGTGGAGGAAGGGAGGGATTGGGACAGGAGGAGAGAGGGAACCACAGGGGGGATACAAAGTGAATAAAGTGTAATTAATAAAGAAAAAGTCAGATCTGTATGAGGCCTCTCATACGGAGTCGAATCTCAAGTCTCAGGCATCAGTTCTTCAGATCAAACTTAAATAGGATTCCTCATTTAGTAGAGGAGGAAAGATGGGACAAGGTGAAGGGAGAAAGAGGTGAGAGTGTGAAAGGCTTCCTGGAAGAGGAGGCATTTTCAGAGCATCTTAAATGGGGAAAATAATTGACCAAGTTCAGGGATGGTGTCCAAGCCGAGGACAGCCCCAGCTGAGGCTGGGGTGAGACTCAGGCAGCCACTGGTGAGAAGATAGACTTGGGGTTTAAGGACATGGCGATGGCCGGCAGGGGTCATGGTCCATGGAAAAGACAAGATCCTGACCCTGAATCAACCAAGTCATGGTGATGGTAATAAGGAAAACACCTCAGGAATCGCTTACAAATAGGGAAACTGAGACCCTGAGGTGTTTGAACTCTTGCTCATCTTCCTCTGCTTCTAAAAATATCTGTGCATGTGTGTGTGCATGCATGTGCATGTGTGTGAAGCACACACACACAAAGGCAGAAACTGGAAGACGTGACTACAGCTCCCAAACCATACAGTACCCACAACCAAAGAGTCTCCTCCCACGAACAAGAACCCTGAGTTCTGGTCTCACGCATGCCAGCAGAGCTTGCATTAACACAAAGCTTTGTGAAAAGGGCTTCTATATACGTCATGGCTAACACATTGTTGCCTAACCCCTGGACTGGGCAAGGCGGAGCTTGCTCTTGTCCCTGGGCTATTTAGTCTCACCTTCTCCTAACCTTTGTCCAGTTCAGCCTGGAACACAGGCACAGTGGCCCTTTATGTCTACTTCCCAGACAGGGACCCTGAAGCTGAGGGTATCACAGGACCTGTAAAACCTGAGCTTCTGACCCTTCGTTTGGTACCAAGTCTGAAAGTCACTGCTTGTTGCCTAAGCCACTTAGCAACCGGTTCAGGTCCCTGTCCATCGTTCCCTGGCTCTCTCCAGCAGGCATCTCCAAGAACCAAGGTGCCCTTGGCCACCCTTTTCTGTCCATTCTCCCCATATACAATCTGCCTAGCCCCACCAGCCCTGGCCTACCTTTATGAGTCACTGCAATGCCTAACCTGAGTACCTACAGTGTACTAACATAGCCATTGATGGACCAGCAGGGGGCTTGCTGGATGAAGACAAAACCTAGCTTGAGCCAGGCCTTTGGAGGGCACAGCATGTGCAAAGGCCCAGGGTTGGGGAGCCCAGGTGGCTTGGGAATTGAGAGATGTTAAATTTTATAAGAGTACAGGGTATGAACAAAGGATGACCTTCCATGGGGTAAGGCCAGTGCCATTCCAGTTGGGTAACATCTGGATCCCTTTTACCAGTCAAGGATAAGATCTAAGGGGATGTCTGTAGGCCTACTTGGGGGATGTGAGGAAGGCTTCTTGGAGGTGTCCCAAGTAGGTGCCATGGAATGGACAAGGCTGGGATGGAAGAACAAGTAGCAATTCAGGGAGTCTACTGTTCTGCTAAAGACAGAACGGGTTAAAGTTTAGCTTGCTCTAAACACTCCTTTGTCCTACCAGCCCACTCTGAGCTCTCTAGCCCTGGGGAGGCTCTCAGCCCCCTTTCCTTTTCTTCATTCACAGACTGGAGGCAGAGTCCCTGGAGGAGCCCTTGGAGTCTGGGCTCTGGCCCCCTCACACCCTTCCCCCAGCAGATCTGCAACAGTGGAAATCTCGCCTGGACTTGCCTCTGGATCCCAGACTGGTGGGCGGGCCAAGATCAAATCGCATCCCTGGAATGTTCATTATCTGCTTTCAGAGGCCCACTTTCTCCTTCTTCCACCTCCCTCCTCCCTCTAGCCTTCTTCGCCTTTCAGTGGATGGAAAGGAGGAAGAGAAAGAAGAGAAAGAGGAGGAAGTGAGGGGAGGATGTAGAGGGGGATTGGGGGAGCACTGGCTGATGAATGTTAGGATGTCAGCACTAGAGTATTGAATGGTTTATCTCACCCCTTGTTTTTAAAGCTGAATTATCAGGACTCCTTCTCCTATGACGGTGCCCTGTTTTCTCAACCATCTACCACAGATCCAATGCAGGCACCCCAGCTTTCCAACAGAACAAGCAAGTGGATGAGCTGTGAGGCCTACAGTCAGAAAGAAGTAGCTGTTACCCCTGACTCAGGCTTTTGAGACACACATAACCATACAGCATCCTCAGTAACATTGTCACCATGGCTATTATCATCACTGTCACCAGAATTACCATCAGTACCATAATTATCACCACCACCATCATCTTTACTATTTCTATTGTCACCACCAAGTGTATCATTACTTCACCATCGTCCCAAGTAGAATTAGCACCAGTGGCTCTGTCATCACCATTACCTTCATTAGCACGATCTTCACCATCATCATTACCAGCAGTAGCATCACCCCACCAGTCTTCCTTTCTCTTTCACAGTCCCCTGGATTGCTTACCAACTTTGTTCTCATGGCTGGAGACCTGGCTAACAGGCCTTAGAAGATTCCCTGCACTGAGCCTGTAAAAGCGGACACTTCATTACCCTGCTCTGCAAACACATGGTACTGAGGCCAGCCCCCTTAGTGCCTGTAGTCCTGGACTTGAGGCCTGCCTGAAGCCTGGGCTTCCACTTGCTTGGGCTCCAGAACTGCTGCTGGGACAATGGGCTTCTGCAGGCATCATGTGTTCTTTCTCTTTTCTGTCCCTTCTTTTTCATCCTCCCACCATCTCCAGAATCAAGTGTGAACACGGGCCCTTAGGGACAATACTGCATCAGGGACACTTTCCCTGAAGATATTAGGCTTCTAAGCCTGGCTTAGAACCCTCCAAAATGCCCCCCACACTCACTGAATGCCAAACCTTTGTGTCCATTTGGCAGCCACAGACAGAATTTTCTAGTAGTTATATCAAACGGAATCAGAAGCAGGTGAAATTGGCTTCAATTATATGTTTTGTTGAACCAAAAGCAGTCTAAACATATCCTGCCAACAGGAAGAGTCAGGGTAGGAATTAAAGAGTCTGCTACCCTGTACTGTCTCTACTGAGGTCTGCCATCCAAGGCACCGCTCAGCAAGGTTAAGAGTTTGACTGCAGTGCAGGGGCCCAGTGGCCCAATACAGGACCTGCAATGGGGAGTAAGGGTCTGGGGCATGGCACACCCTTGTCTTCCCAGTGGGCAGTGCTCCAATGTGTTGGTCTATATTCAGGCTAAAACTGTGTGCTGAGTGGGCCACCTATCTTGCTGTGGCTGTTAACCAGGGCATCCAGAGTTTGCTGCTCATAAGAACTCACATACCAAAGCCTAACTCTGAGAGCTTAACAGTCACCATCCCAGCCCTAAGTGGCTCCTATGGCCGTGGTAGCCTGGTTGTGACTGTGGCTCATTCGCTGCTCTCAGTGGAACCCCATCGAGGACAGATTCTTGAAGTCCCTGGGAGATGGTGGGGGCACTTCAGCAGTTTTGAAAGCTGGCTTCTGCACCACACCCCTCCCAGGCTTGGCAGTTTCCCAGCTCAGTGGTCACAGGCAGAGTTATCAGTAAACCCTGTGCTGTGTGGTGTGTGGGTTTACCAAAAGACCGGAGGACTGCCCAGCCCACATGTGGGGCTCTTGTCAGTGAAGATTAGTAGGGGACAGCCCTCCTTTGTCTCAACCCTGGATAAATGCTATGCCCAGGTGGGCAGACTGACTCTCAGCAGCCTTCCTGCAGCATTCTTGGTGGGGCTCAGTCAGGCATAGGGTTAAAGATACTGTAGGGCTAGGATCTGGGGGTGGAGGTGGGCGGAGCTGCTGACTCACCACTGCACAGTGCCTAGGTATGTGGAGACTGTCTGTGGATCATGCTTGCTTTCTCATTTAGAGGAAGGATTTCATCACATGCCTATATATATGGTCCTGGTTCTGGGAAGAGAGAATGAGTTTACATTCCCCACCCAAACAATGAGTCCCCCCCTCACCTCTCTTTTTTCCTATCTCCCTCATCCCTTCCCTTCTCTGTTTCTCTCTCTCTCTGTCCCTGTCTGTCTCTGTCTCTCTGTCTCCCTGTCTGTCTCTGTCTCTCTGACTCTGTCTCGCTGTCTCTCTCTCACACACAGGAACAGGGAGAGAAGATTCAGCCAGTCTCAGACCCTGCATCCCAACCTGGATGACAATGCCTTATCTCTTCTCATCTCATTCTAACATGTGGGTGGCTGTCTCCAGCCTGCAAGCACTGCTGGGGTCTAGCCTACATGTATACCACTGCTGCACATTCACTCAGAGCATCAGAAGGCTACTACCTATTGTCATCTCCATGGACTGTTAGCTGTGTGTCCTGGGCAATTTACCTAATGTCTATGAGGCTCAGTGAATGTTGGTGGTACTCTGGCAAGCCTTCTATCTCTGCACAGGCAAGGCACATGGGTGGGTATTACTGTGTACAAGTCCTTGGGAAGGTTCATATACCCTATGACCTTCTTTTTTAGCAGGTGGGCACTTAACACTTGTCCAAGAAAAAGAAGAGATAAAACAAACTGTTCTGCACACAGAGTGTCAACCACAACACTGCCATAGGTACTAGGCTTTGCATCTGTGCCCAGGACCTGCCTCCCGCACTTTGGATGCCTCCCTCTCCTGCTGTCCTTTCCCTCCTGCAACAGCCTATTGAGCTATGGGCACCCCAGACAGCTCCTTCTTCCCAGCCCTCTTCCTCAAAGTCTTCTTGGCAATCCTCAGTTCCCACATACTTTTCCTTCCATATGGCCAATGTGTGTCATTCTTTCCATGTCCCCCACCTCCGCCTCCGGCCCCTGGCTGGACTTGAACTCTCTTTCTGTATTAGTTCTGGAGGATGCCATGTGTAGGATTTGGTCATAAAGCCCAGCTCTGTACCATTAAGGGTGCTGTGTCAGTGGATAGGGGCTTTGAGGATACCCTGGGAACTCAGACCTTTGTGCTAAGAGGCCCCAAGAATATGGCATGGACAGCATGGGAGCCTTTGCTGAGAGCACCCCTTGCTGCTGCTGCCGCCAGATCCCTCTGGACTCTGGGTCTCTCTGCTGAGGTCCCCTGAAAAGCTTTGATTCTTTCCCCTACTGTCCCTCAATCCTGGCTGTTCCGGTGGCAGGTGAGCAGGCCCCGGAGCCTGGTGCTCTCGCACTGACTCTGACTGTCCTCCTCTCACCAATTCTCCATCCACACCCTGCCCTCCCTGGCCCAGCCCCCTGCAGGCATGTAGCTGGTCACATCTAGTCCTGAGGCAGAGATGGGACTAGTTCCTTCCTTCCTGGGATCTAGGATTAGGAACTGTTGGGAGGATGGGTGGTTGAGGATGTGCCAGCAAAGATCCGAGTGTGACCCAGGTCACTTACTCATCCCAACCCTGGGCAAGTCCTCTGCTTCTGGCCACCCTTTGTGAACAGAGCTGTTTTTTTTTGTTTTGTTTCGGTTTTGGTATAGGGTCAGGTGCTGTAACCAACAGGCATCATGCAAGGGCTGGAGGACTTGGAGACACACTGGACAAGTTCATTCTCTGCAAAGAACACCTCAAGGTGCCTGTTACCCAGGCCCAGCCAGGTCTAGTTCTGACCTTCAGTGGAAAAGTCTGAGCCTGTGTGCCCATAGGCAGGTAGCTGAACCCTGACTCCAAGTCTCCTCAACCTCGAATACATTTAAGCCTCAAAGAAGTCCTTGGTATAACTCAGTGTCGGTAGCCTTACAACTTCCACTGTCCCGGGCTCTCGTGTGGGACCCCAGACTCAGTAACTGCCCCGTGGCTCACCCTACTACCCAAGCTGCCTCCCTTCTGCTCAGCCACCCACCTCACTGCCCCTAGCAGCCTGCCTTCTTGCCCAGCCACCCCCGCCTGCTCCAGCAGGCTTCTCTGCTCTGCCACGTGTCTCCTTGCTTGCCTCTTGAAAGTGCAGACTGCTGTCCCTCCGTCCAGGACCCAGGTGGGAGAGAGGCCCCCAGACGCTTTCTGGAAACGGCAGGACAGGAACATATTCACAGGACAAACCATTGAGCTCAAGGTGGGAACCTTGCAACTCAAAAACACTCGAACCCTGCTTGTTCATCGGGGACTTGCTAAAAGCTGGCGTGTTCTTCCCCAGCACCGCTCCTGGTGGGAGCTCCGATGCTCAGTGTCCTGGGACTTTCAAATTCTCAGTCTCTGGATGCTTCCAACGACCCCCTCATTGTATGCTGCTCCGAATGGATATATGATCCACCCGAGATCACAGGGCCAGTTCAGGGTGCACATCCCCAAACCCCTGTTTTGTTGAGCGAATAGTAAAAAGCAGGCTGTCTCTTTTGAGGGGTGCGCCTTCCGCCCCACTCTGCCACCTTCTGATCCAAGCGGACCTCTCCTCTCCTCTGTGCTCACCATTCCAACCCATCTTGTCTTGACCCCCACTCCCCACCCCAGCGCCCCAGTCCCTTGTCCTCAGCACCAGGTGGGAAGGGATCAGGTCCCCTCACTGATCCCTTCCAGGCAGGACTCACCGTGGCCAGGACGTTGCCCGCCACCAGGACTGCCACGGCTGCCAGCGTCCAGGGCAGGAGCCACCTCATGCCTGGAAGTCAGCGTCACAGGAGCTACGGCTCAGCCGAGAAGATGCGGATGCCTCTCCAGGGAGCTGGGCCAGGACTGGGCTGGCCCATCAGAGCAGGGGAGAGCCTTCCTCAGCCCCTGAGGGGGTTTGTCAAAGCGACATCTGACGTCAGGCCAGCAGACTAGCCCTGCATTTTCCTCTAAAAAAAACTTTTCCTGCTTCTCTCTCTCTCTCTTTTTCTTCCCTCTGTCCCCACCTCCAGCCTAGCTTGGCCAGCCTCCCTGCTCTGACAGCTCTTAAAGGGAAAGTCCCAGAACTGACTCCACATGGGGAGGTGAATTCTCACGCAGCATCCTTTATGTTGGGGGGGGGGGCTCAGGTCTCAGGGCAGGAGGAAGGAGACAAGAGGGTGTGTACTGGAGGTGGGGATGCTGGGGACAGTGTGGGGGCTCTGTGGGGGTGGTCTTCTGTCTCCCTACACTCTTCTCATTGGCTAGCTTTTCTTCACTGTCTCTCCCACCTCTGACTCAGAGGCAATCAAAAAAGGTTCTTCCTCCACCCAGAAATGAAAAGAATTTACCACTTACATGCCTGGAGGTGTGAGCTATCATCAGGGTCTATCCTACTTCTCAAGGCCATGGACACTGGTAGCAGTTCCTTTGCCAGCTGGCTTCTCTGCCAGGGCTCCTCAGTCCATAAGCCTCTCTTTAGTGTCTTTGAATATTTCTTATTCCTGGTGGGATGGAGCTCCTGGCCTTGGTCCTTTGCCCCAGTCAAAGAAATCTCATATTTTCATGACAAAGAGCCACGGGCAGAGAATCTTCTGAGGGTCCAGATCTACCTCAGGGAGCTCTAGCATCTCCCCATGGACACCATTTAGCCTCCTGTCTCAGCTTCCCTTCTGGACTCTCTGTTCCCGCATCTTAGAAAGACCAGAGTGGTCCTCAGTTTATTACTAAGGACAATATGGGTTATCTTCTGGCTACTGCCAATCAATGCCTGCCCGGGGCTCCTCTCTCCTTCTCTCAAGATTCCCCTGTCTGGCACTCATGACACCTGCTCACGGCTGCCTGTCGCCTACTGAGTGGGAAGGTTCCATTCTATGCACAAAGCACTCCCTTTCCTGGCAGCTTATTAATGGGTGATGCTGTCGTTTTGGAGCAGCAGAGGCTGTACTCACAGAAATCATTTGTAATCACCATAGACATGACCCCCAAAAGGTGACTGATGATTTATTTAGTCAGTCACTCAGGTTTGGTCTCTGAGCCAATTCTAGCCACTGATATGTAAGACTAAGTCTAAAAGGGACCTCATTTCTTAAGAAAAAACAGATCTCTATACATCTTCTCTCTGGTGTGTAAATGTGGTGGCTGAAGCTGGAGCAGCCTTTTTGGTTTAAGAACAAGGCTTAGACTGATGAAAAGGTCTGGGTTCCTGGAAGTTCATCTTTTTATTGAACCAAACATGAGATGAATCAGCAGCTCATGTCCTTAGTCATAGATATTCAGGTACTTTGTTCTTTGGAGCCAATCCATATTAACTGATATTTGAGAAATGAAGGAAATTATATACATAAAATACAAAGGAGAGCAGGAATGTGGAAACATAAAACTAACCACCTCAACAGCTTATGATTTTCTTCTCCTTGACTCTTGCAATTGGTTCCGTAGCTGGAACTTTGCAAAGCCAGTGTGCTAGCAGATGACATTAAGAGGACTTTTCCCAAGTACTGGGAACCAGTGAATCGTTTACGGACATTTGATAGATAGTTGGCATGGGCATGTCCTGTGCCCGGGCCACCTCATAACTGCTTCTGTACTGTGGTCAGGCAGAACAAACTCAGAGGCTCTGGGCAACTCCAAGGCTTTACTGCATCAGAGTTTCTGAAACCAGAGTCTTCTTGTTGTCACACACAGGGTCAAGCACAGATTTCCCAGGCCACCTGGACCAGCCTCAGCCCCTCAGGATTCCACATCTCCAGCCTGCCAAGCTGAACCCAAAGAATACCAATGCTGTGGCTGCTTCTTCTCATCCCTAGGGACAGTACAGCTCTGTGGGGTGATTGGCTGGCTCATGTTCCCATCAACTTCTCAGCACCCGTTCCTTAGAAAAACATGTTCACTGAAATGTTCTTTCTTTGGGGAAATTGAGGCTCAGAGAACAGATGGCACCAAGATGGCATGCATCTTAGTGTAAACAGAAAGCAGTTGCCTAAATATAAATTCTGGTACCAAGTCCTGGGTATAAGTAGGGTTGTGACTTAGGTCAATGGCAACTGTCACAGTCTCCTTCAATCTGTACTCCCACCATATTCTCCAACTGCTTCTCCTTAGTATATGGCCCCTGTTGGCTGCCCAGGTGTCCGTCATGTGCAACTTTCAGATCTTAACCCATCTCATTCCTCTAACGGAAGGCCCTGACATACCTTCAGTTCCTGAGGTAGAAGAACCAGACAGACTCTCATCTTTCAGGAGTTTCTCAGGATATGGGACTCAGGACTCATCCTTTGGCTATCATCAAAGCTGATGTCATTCCCATGTGACTGATGGATGGATCAGTACTGCCTGAAGAGAACTGGCTTGAATTCCTGCCTCCTGACCCTTTCAACCTGGTGGCCATGGAGAGCTCGAATGAGTTCTCTGTGCTTTGGCTTTCTTCTTGTGGCTCTTGGCACTGAGAAAGTACTGGTGTGTGTGTGTGTGTGTGTGTGTGTGTGTGTGTGTGTGTGTGTGTGTGTGTGT
>NW_026596079.1:9754783-9806681 GCF_907164565.1 Psammomys obesus
TGTGTGTGTGTGTGTGTGTGTGTGTGTGTGTGTGTGTGTGTGTGTGTTGGGGTTGCAGGAAAGCATAACACAGAGTATGTGCTCAGTAGGCCCCTCCCCCAATCTTGTCTACTGAATGTTCACTATCTTCTTGGCCCCTGTCCTGGTAATACTCCCAGGGTGGGAGTCTGGCCTAGGACATTTCTATGTCCCACACACCAGCCTGCCTTACATGTGCAAGTCACAGACGGACTGCTTTTGGCTGTCCCCTTGTTTCTTTCAAAGTCCTGCCTTTTACTTTATCTCAGGCAGGGCATCTGCAACAGCGGGAGCTGCAATCAGGCAGGAGGTGTCCTGGCAGACCTCCCAGAGCAGCTGTAAATAATAAATAAATTCCAAAGAGGGCATGGGGGAAGGGCTTGCAGAGTAGGGTCGGAGAACAGCATTCCTCCGCCAGGCAGCGAGGCTGGCCTGTGCAGGGCCAGATGCACAGAAGATTCCAGACCCAGTCTTGTACCAGATCAGGTACCCAGATGCCCCGAGGCTGACATCTGCATTGGATCTACTCACGGCCTGTTTGTCATTTATTCATCCCATGAACACGTTGGGAGTCCACACTGTGTGCAGGCGGCAGAGGGCCAGGTCTGTGCAAGCCCGGGCTAGGCTTTTCAGCATCCACATTGATGGCTGCATCGCTGATACAGGATGCTACCTTGAGTGACGGTGGGTAGGTTGAACTCTGTTGGGCCAACGTCCATCTTTCCTGGGAGCTAAGGGACAGTGGAGAGGCTGTGCAAGGGGCCCTGTATCCAAGCACTGTGGAGCCTCTACACATATCTGACCATATTCTGTACATCTGTCCCCTAGACCAAGATGGAAGCTTGCAATTCCTCGTGTCCTCTGGCTGCGAGTGCCTTTTACCCTAGAGACCATACTACTACCTTCTGTACCCACAATGCCGCTGTGGGGGATGTCTTCCATGTCTAGAGGCTCACATAATCCCTTTTATGACTGCAGCCAATGGATGCTGGGGTTGGGTTTTATGGGACCCTGCCCTCTCATCTCCTTTGGGGTCCATCTGTGTCTCTGTCTATTATTTCATTCTGTGCTTGGGATCTTCCTTCTAGTCCCTGATCTGAGTTGGGTACAAGAAGGCTGCTGTTGGCCATTGGGGACACATATGTCATTTTGAATCTTTTTGCTTCTGTGTGCTGGCCTTGTCTTGCATGCAGTAGGCACTCAATAGATGTTCATTATAAGAAAAAAAAGTGGGGCTAGATAGATAGCTCACTTGGTAAAGTACTTGCTATATAATCATGAGGACCCAAGACTGATCCCCAAACCAATGTAAGAAGCCAGTCACGGTGGCAGGAGTTTTTAATATCAACACTGGGGAGATGACAAGTAGATCCCTTTAGCTTACTGACATCCAGTTTAGCTTAAGCTGTGAGCTCCAGGCTCAGGTAGAGACCTTGTGTTAGTTGCCTTTCTTGCTGCTGTGACAAAATGCCTGGCAGAAACAACTTGGGGAAGGAAGGCTTTATTCTGGCTTACAGCCACAGGGTACAGCATATCACAGTGAGGAAAGTCATGATGGCTGTGATTGAAACAACAGGTCACATGGCATCCACTGTCAGGAAGCAGAGGGAGGTGGATGCCAGCGCTCAGCTCCCTTTCTCCTTTATATCCAGTCTGAGACCCAAGCCCGTGGAACGGTACTACCCCTGGAAAGGTACTATCCATACTGAAGGTGGGCCTTCACATCCAAATTAACCTAACCTAGAGAGTCTCTCCAAGATCTGCCGAGAGGCTTGCTCCTGGGTGCCTGTAGAGCCTGTTGGACTGACAATATTAAATACCACAGACCTTATCCCCCAAACCGAGATGTTCTCCAAAAACATCTCTTGAGGAATGACACCAGAGGTTGACTTTTGGCTTTCGTAATTGCATGTGTGCAGACACGCACACGTACATACACACATGTACACACACACACACACACAGGAACATATACACACACTGTACAAAGTTCTTTCACCTTTTCTGGTAGCGAAGAAAAGATTGACCATGTTGTCTTTCTCATAGTTCAGTGATGTTAAACTGAAGGGATTATGTATCTTTCTGTGCCTCAGTTACTCGTGACAAGAAGCAGCACAGGCTGTAGATAGTACTGAAGTTGGACATGCCCTCCTCATGGCAAGGTGGGTGTCAAGTACCAGAATGGCACTAGGGTGTGAAACAGAGTGCTGGAGCCCCTGAGCAATGGTCTCTGGAGCTCTGGGCTCTGGGATTCTCACAGGAGGAAGCGCTTGTGGCTCAGAGGCCCTGCAGACTTGTTGAAAAAGCTGGGCACATGCTGCATCTTGGCTCCTGCCAGTTTGGCTTGGCAGAAACTAGCAAGTAGGCATTCCAGGCTGGGGAACAGTGAGCAGCAGCTGCACAGCTGCCACGAAAGATGGCATGCTGCCTTCATTCTAGGTGCCAAGGGCTCCAGGGAACGATGGAAAGAGGGACAGAGAAGTAGATGAGAGCCAGCTTGCGATAGGAGAGATCTAACACCTGAGTTGTGCCAATGGCATTCTATGGTTCTCCAGGCCTTCACTAACACATCTGACTGCAGATTGAGGGTTTAGGCCAGGCGCTGATGGCCTCAGAGGCAGTGAAGTGCTAAAAGGGCCATCTCTGAGAACTTGATCATGAGATTTACTGGAAACTCTTACTGCAGACCTAGGTTTGCATGCTGCGTTCCCGAATCAGAATGTCTCCAAGAAGCCCCTGTCCCCACTGGGTCCACAAGAGATTCAAGTAGAAAAGCAAGTGGATCCTGGACCTTTAATCAGCCTTGGGTGGGTTTTGTTAAGGGCTTCGAGTGCCAGCTGTGTGATCTAGGAAGATAGCTCATTTGTTTCCTTGGCTTATGTAATCCACTGCACCTCAAAAAAAAAAAAAATGAATACACTCTATGTTTATCATGTGGGAAGAAACTCATGCAGTTTATGGTAATGGGATCTGAAGCAGCCTAAGGAAGAAGAAAGTAACCTTGGATGGTGTCCGAATACAGTGCCATTAGGAACAGGGAACACTTGGCAACATCCCCACCCAGAAGTAATGGAAGAACATTAGGAACAAGGCCCCAGAAACCACCAGCACATGCAAGAAAGCCAGAGGCACACATTTTGAGATTTAGGTACATGTTATAGGACATACATTAAAGTTAAAGGTACTGCCTACAACAGTGAAGAAAGGGAGATGGGCACTGAACTGGACCCAGAGAGGAGCTTGGCACTGGTGGTCATTGAGCTGTGGATGATAGGAAAATTCAGGTGACTTAAGTTTTCTGCTCTACAGGGAAATAACTTCTACCCCAGAGGAATTGGGGAAAAAGGAAAAGGAAGGATTTTAAAGAGGAGAAGGAAGAAAGGAAGAAGAGGGAAATGAGAGGAAATTGTAGTCTGAAAGAGGGGAGAGGGTAGTCTGGAGAGAGAGAGGCAAGAAGGGAGAAGAAAAGTCACATTTGTTTTCAAACCAAGTTCAGGGCTGTTCCCAGCACCTTCAGTTCTAATGACCCACCCTGAACACAAGTGAAATGTCCTTCCACAGGCGAGTACTGAAGCTACCTATGACCCACTGCTGCTATTCATGAGTGAAAAGAGAATAAATCAGGGATTGACCTCAGAAAGAAAAGAAAGAAGTTTTTTTTTGGGGGGGGGTGTAGGGGAAGACTGGGTGCCATGTTGCAGACACCGGGCAAGGTGGGAAGTAGACAGAGCATTGGCTCTTCTGGGCATCTATGAAAAGTGCTATAGATTTTATTGACCCAAATGAGAGAAGTTTATTTCCTAATAGTTTGAGGTCTTTGAGTCCATGACCCAGGTGTCAGCAGGGCCTATTTCTCTCCTTGCCTTGCAGGTAATCATCTTCTTCCTGTGTCTTTTTAGATATTTCCTCTGTGTGCCCGTAAGAGGCACATTGGAGTTAGGGCAAGCCCATTGGATACCATTTTACTGAAGGTGTTTACTGATACCATTTTACTGACACCCTTAAGTGCCTGTCCCTTAAGATCCTGCCATATCCTGAAGTTGTGAGGTGTGCTGATCTGTTTTCTTTTCTTCTGTGTCCATTGGACAAAAGCTAGAATCACCTGCGAATTATGAAATTTCCTCCATCACAATGGCCTATAGCAAGTCTATGGGACATTTTCTTGATTAATAATGGATATGGAAGGGCCCACCCTATTGTAGGCAGTGCCATTCCTGGACAAATAGTCCTGGGTTGTATAAGAAAACAGGCCGAGCAAGCCATGAGGAGCAAGCCGGTAAACAGCACTCCTCCACAGGCTCTGCTTGAGTTTCTGCCCTTATTTTCTTTCAGTAAGACTGTATGCTATAAGGAGGAATAAACCCTTTCCTCTCCAAGTGGCCAGTGGCCATGGTGTTTTATGAGAGTAATAGAAACCTAAGTTATGTGGGTAGAACTTTTATCATGTGTGTCTTATAGAGGACACTGTTCAGCCCATATCAGATATTTGGCTACCCACAGAGGTGGATCTGAGATCCACACCATTTAGCTCACTCTCACCTTTAGTTACCTCAAAATGCCCACTGGCACCATCAATACTTTTTCCTGGGTGCGCTGTTGGTGCCCATAGTGACCTACAGTTAACTGGCCCCATGTGGACAGTCTCAATCTTCATCTGTAGCACATCCAGCTGTAACACATTTTTACCCTCATATCCTTAAAAGCCAGGGTGATTCAAGGGTGTCTTAGCAGCTGGGCTCTGGTTCTGTGTGTACCCTGGCCAGATTTCCTTAAATCTATCATCAGCTCACATTTCCCCAAGGATGGGAAGTAGATGCGCGGAGGGACAGGCAGAGCCAGATACGGCTTGAGTCAGTCTGGAAGAGTGTATGTTGGGGTTGGGGGAGGTCAGGCAGCTATTGAGTCTCTCACAGAGCACAGGGAGCATGTGGTGTGGACGAAGAGCAGGTCTGTGACAAGTGATCTTCCCCTTGGCACCACTGCGGCCAGCTGGATGCAGATAGGAATTTTTTTATCTGGCAGGAGTGCTGGGTTTCACACACTCCGGAGGCTGTGAAGCCAGGCAGCCCTTCCCCCGATACAGTCTTCCTGTCAAGACTGTCTGGGAATCTTGGACAAGACCAGGATGGGATTCCTTCCCGTGCCTCTGTGGAGTGTGACACTCTCTGGAGTTGAGTCTGTGGGTACTGTATCATCTGAGAATGCCTCCAAGCCCTACATCCAGATTCCAGGGCACAGGGAGAGACAAGGATGTCACCATGCCATGACAACTTGACTGTTTTCTATTCTTCTCTCTTCACTCCATGATCTAGATGCTCACCCCATCCTGCCTCTTACTGGCATGTGGATAAAATGAGTCATTTTTTTTTGTTTTTGTTTTATGGGTACCTGTGGGTTCAGCCAGGAACCAGGCGTGAGCTGACAGAGAAGGGCTCCAAAGGCAAGCAAGGGGACAAGCCACCACAGAAATCAGAGTTTCTCTGTGTCAATGAGATAAGCAGGACAAACAGAGGTTTGGTCTCTGGGTAAAGGAATATGAGAAGATTCCAACTTTAGGAGGAGGAGGAAGAGGAGGAGGAGGAAGAGAAGGAGGAGGAAGAGAAGGAGGTCAATTGCTCTGCTACAATAGAATTCAGTATTTACAGAGCTTGCTGTACATAACAGGTATCATTTAAAGCATTGTGCATGTGCTAATTTATTAATATCCATGACAGAAAAAAATGCTTTTCTCACACCAGCTTCATTTTTACATATAAGGTAAGTGAGACACAGAGAAATTAATCTATGAACCTCAGATTCCCTGGCTAGCCAGGGGCAGAGAAAATTCAAGAACATGCTCTTTATCTGCCCTCTAGCTCTGCAAGTGTTGTAGAGACTGTCCTTGTACATTAAGCACATTTTGTATGCCAGACACAGGGAGGATTTTGGATCTTTGTGGCCCAACAGCCATAGTCTTGACCTCTAAGGAGACTAACATATGGGCAAAAAGCCAAGGTCTATTTCTACTATGGCTGTAGTTGATACAAACCCAAAGAATTATGGGAGGCTGAGCCTGAGTGGAATTGGTTGAGGTCAGACGTAGGTGGGAGCTTTGGATAGGATTTACTTAGGTAGAGGGAGAAAGTGTGATTTTCTATGTGGGAGGAAGATTAGTGGCTCAGGCAGGCATGGTTCTTTATGTTTGTGGAATTTTAAAGACTTAAGCCTGATGGGGCACTTCGAGGTACCAGGTTCTACTAAACACTTGTTTCCCTGTGGAAGCCTGTGCTGAGTTTCTGAGATAACACTGAAAAGGGATCAGTAAAAAAGGCACATAGGCAGATAGAATGTTGCATATAGATGCTGTGGGGAAGGGACATGGCTGAGAGAACATCGACAACAGGGAGTGTAGTTGGTGAAGAGGCTGGGCATGACAAAAGCCTGGAGTTTAGAACCATGTGTGGGGCAGTGATGAAGAGGCCTGTGCAGAAAGAGAAGTGTCAGGGTGTAAGTGGGTCCATTCTCCAGGGGACAGGTGTACTGAGAAGATTTGAGCGGCAACAGTGAAAGAGATAGAGGCACACATATGATAAAATGAGCAGATGGGTGAGTTTGGCAGGTCTGGGCAGAATGGACGGAAGTGGAATGGAGAGGACTTTGCTATATCCATGTTCCTTGGGTGTGGACTCATGAATGCCTGGGGAGGTGGGAGAAATCTGAAGGGTTGTTGATGAATCATGGTTTAGTATCTGTGGGAAAATCTCTACCTTCCCAAGCAAAGCAGTGAGTGTGGGTGAGAGCTGCTCCAACTGCCAAGCAGTGTGCTCCTCTGTGCCACAGCTGCAGTGCATGCCCTCATGGAGTGCAATGATGGCGGACAGATGGAGGTCATGGATTTGGCACTGGCCTTAAAGGCAGAGCTGCAGCCAGCGACTGTCTCGACTCCCCATACTAGGGTCTTCAGAGTGCTTGGGCCTACCCACATCCAGGATGTTCTCGGCATAGACTCCTCTTGTGGCTCCAGCCCAGGAGCTCATCTTCCCCACCACAGATCTTTTGGCTCTTCCCACTAGCACATAAAAAGCAGGTACAGTTGTCTGAAATAATCTGCACACATGATCATTTCTCCACAATGACTGTATGCTATCTGGGGACTTTTACCTTTATGTTCTGTGAGCTAAGTGTCTGGCCCACATCCTATTATGTATTGAATAGAAAGGCAGGAGGAACTGGGAAAGGGAAAAGAGAAAGCGAAGGGAAAAGAAGCATTGGTAAGCTGGCTGGCTCAGTGTGTAAAGGAGCTTGCTGCCAAGCCTGAAAACCAGAGTTTGATTTCCAGGGCCCCCATGGTAGAAAGAGAGAGATGACTCCAACATGTTGTCTTCTGATTTCCGCATGAGCACAACAGTGTACACGACTCACTCCAGAAACAAGAAAATAAATGCAATAAACATTTTCAAAGAGGAGTATAACTTTAAAAGATGGATGATGGGTAGATGGATGGATGGATGTGGGACAGATGGGTAGATGTGTGGGTGGATGGATAGATATGAGGATGGAAGGGTGTTTGGATGAATGGATAGATGGATGGACGGATACTGACTAAGTGGGTGAGAAACTGAGTAAGGAGGCTGGCGTTTGGGATGTCTGAAGCACAACTTCTGAGAGTCTGTGAGCCATTAGGATGGCAGGGCAAGCCCGAGGTCTGTACTCCACTGGCCTCAGAGAACTCAGAGAATGTGGGCAGCACATGGCCTAAGGCCCTATAGATCAGGGTTTTGGTGTACCTATAAGTGGTGCTATGAGAGCAGTAACAACCTGACGGTGAGCAATGACCTGTGCACCTGGTCCAATGCAGCCTCCTTGTGTCCCTCGAAGGCTTTGTGTTCTCTCACTCTCACACTCCTTTACTGTGTGTCTGTGTGTTCTTTCTCTCCAGGCCTTGGTCTCCTGTTCTGTAAAATGAAGGGTTGGACTTACCCTCTGGGGGACATTCTACTTTTCAAGCTTCCTGCCACCTTGGCCTCCAGCTCCTTCCTTAGTTGAGGGCACTTGGGGACAGCTTCTGGTTTGGTTGGCTGGCAGCCTCTGGCTGGTATCTGATCCCCTTGCTTCTGCAGACTCTCTGGCAGGTCTGGCTCTGTGTGGGCAGCCATCCCACACTGTCCCCAGCCTGTACTTACCCTGGGTCACAATACTGCCTGTCTTCTCACCTCTAGATCTGGGTTAGATAAGCCTTCTACTTTTCTGTTGATCCTTCGTCTCTGAGTTTCATCAGACCCCATCTATAATAGAAATTACAAAAACTGGATACCATGAGCATTTATGGAAAGCATACTTAAGCATTTAGAAAGTCTGGCCACATGTTGGCACATGGAGACTGCAGCTACTTTTAATTTCAACATCTGTGTGTTTGTTTCTACAGGCCTATGTATTTTTGTTTGTCACATGTGTATATGAGTGCTCTAATGGTTGTATGCAGAAGAAAGTGTTGGATCCCATAGAGCTGGGGCTACAGGTGGTTGTAAGCTGCCCAATGTGGGTTCTGGGAGCCCAGCTTTGGTCTTCTGAAAAAGCAAGCAGCCTCTATAACCACTAAGCAATCTCTTAAGCTCCCATTTGTCAATTTTATTTTTTCAGTTACATTGATTAAAATCAAGGCATTATATAAAGTAGACAAATGCTCTACCACTGAGCCATACTCCCACTCCTTACTTTTTCTTTTTTCGGTTTCATGAGACAGGTTTTTCTGTGTAGCCTTGGCTTCCTGGAACTTGTCTGTAGACCAGGCTGGCCTCGAACTCAGAGATCCACCTGCCTCTGCCTCCCAAGTATTGGGATTAAAAGCATGTGCCACCACCAAACGGCTCCTTACATTTTCTTTTTTAGAAAAGAAATTAAAACATACACATAGACTTAATTCTTAAGGATGAGTGCTGTTATATATTTGAGAGGTTTTAAGAATTTTTCTAAATACTATATATAGCGCATACATATTTAGAAGCAGAAATCATGCTGCTTTGTTCATTTTCTTCCCCACAACAGGTGTTGTCTTACTCAATAATACACTCTTATCAAATTTACCCTTACACTGACAACATGCCAGTTGTTCTATATGTAATGCAAAAGGCACAGGGAAATTTTTATTAACTCTACCATATGAAAGAATATACAATTTACCAGCTAAGGAAAAGATTTTAGATTTTTTCTTTTTTTTTTTTTCCTCTTAGAAATTTTTTTCTTAGACATAGTCAAGCACATATATATTTAATTCCTTTATTGCATTTAATGGATATTGTAATAGATAACCCTCTTGGGTAATCAAGAATAACACAAAAAGTGTTTTTGTTTTTTTTTTTCACAATTTTTTTCTGATTCATTTTTTAATGGGACATTATGGTCTGTATATTTTGGTGCCTTCTGTAGGAGCCTGGTTTGAAACAGCTGTGTGTTGTCCTTGGGTGAGCCAGCTCTTCTCATTGGAAACAGCTTGTTTCCAGCTTTGCAGTTCCGGTAGGCTTAGGACCTGGAACCAGTTCCATTAGAGCCCAAAGCATGTGCCGTTTGTATCGCTTGCAATACCTTCCTGCGGGGTAAGGCCCTGTTGTCTCTCTGATCCCCCTTAAGATTTTTCAATGCCTTCTCTCACTCCACATAGCTTCCCTCTACAGAACCTCAGTAGCCAGGCACCACACAGAGCTCATTAAAGAGTTTCAGATGTATCTTTTAGAACCTACACGGTCCTCTCTGCATGTACCTTAAAGGAGTGAAGGGGAGAGGGAAGTTAGACTCAGAGGGGCTGGGGTACAGGGAGACATTGTTATTAAGGCAGCAAGAAGGATGCTCCTTGTGGTGAATCTTTTTTTCCTTTGGACTTGGCCAGAGCTTCAAAGTACAACTTAGAAGCTGCTCTTGTAAGTGCTCCAGGCTGCTGCTGTTTGTGTGGGTGAAGGCAGCTCCATGTGTTTCTGGTTCTGTTTACTCTACATAAGGAAACACTGGTGGCAGCTGGGAAGTCATGGGCTCTGTACCATGCTGTGTTCTGGGTAAGACTCTTGGCCTGTTGCTTGTGGATGTGGCACTTTGGTGACTCCTGGGGCACCTAGAAAGTAACCTATGGAGATGAGAGCAGCCAATAATTCCCTCTGCCCTCCCAGTAACTCCCCTCTTCTCAAATTCTCTCCAGCTGCCCAAGCAATGGATCTCGATAAAAATCCCTCATGTTCTTTCTAAAATCCCATATGTGCATGTTCTCTGCTGACCCCTCTGTTCTCTTCCTTCTTACAAATGGCGACTGGTCCCCTCATCATTTTGTCTTCTTGCTGGGTAGCTATTTTCTTGATTTGAAACACCCCCTCCTGTAGGAAAGAGCAGCAGTTGATGCAGTTGACATACAAAGCTCTTGAAGCCCAGGGAAGACACAAGGTTATATAAGCAGTGACAACTGCTCTCTCAGGCCCAAAGAGGCCACCTGCAAGCCATCCTGGGGGTTCCAGGAATGTAGCTTTCAGGAGTCATCATCCATGCCAGGGTGAGGCTTTTGGTGATGTAGCTGCTTTTGAGTCCCCTCAGGCTCCTGTAAGTAACCCCAATGAACTCACTGCTTCACCAAACTGGACTTGGGGTAAGACGGTTTCTTTAGTCTTTTATTGACATTTGCTTATAGCTCTTTCCCAATCTCTGTTCTCTCCTGCACCCTGAGCACCCTGCCTCTCAGCCTGAAAATGCACCCCCCTGAGCTTATCTTGTGGACTGGGTTGGTCATGTTCCCCTAAACCTGTGCCCACCTGAAAGGAGCCCCAGGAACCATTTCAACTTGGAAATAGGGTTCTTATAGATGCTATTATTTTAGGATTTTAACAATCATCTTGGATTGAAGTTGGGCCCTAAATCCCACACTGCTCTCCTTAGAAGAAGAGACGAGGAAACAGAGAGGGACACAAAGAGGAAGTTATGTGAGGATGGAGATACAAACGAAATGACACAGTTGTTAGCCCAGAGACGTTAAAGGTGGAATCTATAGATGCCAGAAAGAGAACCAGACATGCCCCCCTGCCCCTGCTAAGGAACCATCCCTGACAGCAGGAACTGACCAAGCATGCCTGGTTACTGTCCTAAGACACGAGGTGCAGAGAGCCTGGGAGTGGTCAGACATTGAGTCCCAACTGGGGAAAAGCATCCATGCCTAAAGACCCTTGCCCAGCTACAATGCCTCCCTGAGCTGTCATCTCACCCTTCAACCATTGCAGCTTTGCTCTGTGTTATCCATGTTGTCTAGATGTGGTCTCCAAATTTTTCCATCTCTCTATTTCTCTGTCTTTCTGTGTGTGTGTCTGTGTTGAGAGAGAGAAAGAGAGAGAGAGACAGTGCTATATAGTTCAATTTGCTCAAAAGCTTTAAGAATTCAGTAGATTTATTCACAAGCACAAACAAAATACCATTACAACTGTCTTTACCCTCTCTAGTCTCTCAGCCCTTACATCATCTTTGGAGCCTCTCTTTTCTATCTTTCTCTACACTTCCACAATGGGCCTATTTTTATTTCTAGAAGCTTCTGATCTAAAAGTCTCATTGTTTCTCAAGGTTACAATACCACCCTCAAGGGACTATCAAATCCATTTCCTTTGTTAAGATGCTGGCCACACAGCTGGGCAGACTGTGGCTTCAAGAGCAGCAGCCTCTCTTTCTACCTCTACTCAAACCCATAAGCCTTGCCTACACTTATACAGACTTTGTTTCATTATAATTGTCCTTCTTCCCATCTGAGTGTGTACTTCAGGAAGGTTGGCTTGACAGCTTCCACTCTTAAGACTATGACATCTTAGAGCAAAGCCATTATAGGAACTCAGTGGTGATTAGATGGTAGAAAAAGTGAAGGAATGGATGGATGAGTTAATTAATTCTGCTGCCAAGTAGACCTTTAACAAATTTATTGTACTACCCATAGATGATGAAGACCCTAACTTATTAGAAAGTCAGATTAGCAAGGTGGGTCCTAGATAAGGAACTTTGGTGGCCGTTTTCTCGTTTGGCATCACTAGCCTGCCCACACTGTCGCTACCCCTGGTGAAGATCTCTGCCCTCCTCACCTTCTGCTGTCCTCTGTAGCTCACCCACAATGATGGCTGAGGTCTACCTTACCCTGAAGACCCCTCTTTTCCCAGTCTTTGCATTCTCCTATCAAGCCCGAGGCAGCTGTCTGCTGTGGCTCACACGTGCTGAGGAACCTGAGCTGATCTTGTGTCCTTCCCATGGCTCACCACTGTGAGCACACTCACAAGCCACGTGTATAATTTCAGAGATAACGGAAGATCCATGCCTGCCTGTGAGGACAAGCTTGTGGCTAATTAGAGACTCCCCAAGCCTACGGTGGGCCTCGGCTTCCATCCCTCTAGCCTCCTGTTTCTCAGATCCTGGTGGTTTCATTTCCCTGTTGTGAGTGCTGAGCAAATATCTCAGGAATGTAGTGTAAACCAGTATCAGCCTTGTTCAAACATGTGGCCCAGAGGTGGAACCCAGGCTCAAGTGCATTGTCTAGACTACTCATTCATCTCACAGATAAAAGCCTGAGGCCAAGACAGGCTTGGGCCAAAATAATGAGGAAAGCTGGATTCCAAGCTCACTTTGACAGCCAAGTGGGAACCAAATAAAATCACACAGGGAGTCCTGAGTGATATTATTAATGAGTATCAGACAGACCTGGATTCTCATTCTACTCTGAAGTCATCAGTTAGCGGTGAGTTTGGGGAGTTAGTCAACTGCTCTGAGATGCAGTATTCTCACCTGTAGAAACCACACACAGAAGCTTCTGGAAAGCTTAGAGGAGAGGATCCACAATGCTCAACGCATTTGGCCTTTCAACTTCAGTGATCTTTGGCTGAGCAAATCACCGAGCAAATGCAGTGTTAAACTGGAAAATAAAGTTCAGATTTTATTAAATAATCAATGTCATTGTAACTGTGGATACCCAGTTAACAATGAATGCACCAGATTCCTACCAGGTACCAGGCAATTCCCCTCTCATTTAGGACACAACAGTGCCTAACACAAACTGGATCTGCTCTCAGAGAGGAAAATCCCACAATAAATACTCATCTTACCAAGAAAGATGATGATGGGTTCTGTCAATGCTGCTGCAGGGAAAATCAAAGCAAGGAGGTACACGGCCCCAAGGCAGCAGGTTCAGCCAAGTTCAAGGAAGGTCACCCAGAACTGCCGACACTTGAGTTGTTCCTGAGCCCTGAGACAGAACAGACACATCAGGGGAAGAGAACTTTGGCCAGAACAGAAGTAGAGCAGGCCCAGTCTTACGAAATGTTATGCCTATTGTTGAAGAACAAACAGGAGGGGAGGTGAGAAGATCCCTGAGTAGTTAGGGTATGCAGCAAGAAGACAAGGAAAGTGACAGTAGCCAGCTCACAGAGTGATAGGTTTTCTGGACAGGGAACTTAGGTACAGATGTAATTCAACATGTGTGTGTTAGGGTTCTCTAGGGGAAACATACAGCCAGAAGGAATACACATTACATGGGCTATTTATTAAACTTGTTTAATAGCAAGGGCTAGGTCTTCCAGTAGTCACCTACATGTCAGAGAGGCTGAGAGCTCAGCAGCTTCTCAGTCTATGAGTCTGGATGGCTCAGCGGTCTCAATCTGATGCTAAAGGCGGGAGAACTCCTGAGGACTAAAGGGGCTGAATGATGGCAGTCAAGGATGACAGCTGCAGCAATGAGAATGGCCTCTATCAGGTATTTGGACACTTGGTCACCGGTTGGTGGAAATGTCTGGGAAAGATTAGGGAATATGGCGTTTTTAGAGAAGGTATGTCACATGAGGCAGCTTTGAGGCTTCAATAGCCTCCTGTCATTCTCACTGTGTTCTCTCTGACTCCTGCTTGTGAGGTGTGAGCTCTCAACTGCTTCTTTAGCTATCTGCCATCATGGACTGTAACTCTCTGAAACTGTCAAAAGGCCAGTTAAGCACCTACTCTTATAAGTTACCTTGGCCATGGTGTCCCATCACAACAATAGAAAAGTAACTAAGACTGAACTTGGTACCAGGAGTGGGTTATTACTGTGAAAAACCTGGCTATGTGGTCTTTTGGAGGAACATAAAAGACTCTGAGACTCTGGAGTTAGAAAGTGGTTGAATACTGTAAGCAGGGCTTAATAGGTTATTTTAGTAGGCTCTTAGAAGATAGTGTTGAGATTGCTCTGTGGACTGTGGAGGTCCAGTACAAGAGGCCTCACAGGGAAGCAAGGACTTCAACAACATCTGGGCCAGAGACTGTTCTTGTGACAGTGTGACAAAATAAAAGCATGGCTGCTTTCTGTTTATTTTATAAGAATTTTCTCAGGTGTAAATTGAAAAGTAATGGATGGATTTTTTTGGAGTAGGAAATTTCAAAACAGCTGAATATTGATTCTGTCACCTGATTACTGGTAATCACTATTATTTAGAGATTTCATAAAAAAGAGCCAGTAGGAAAAAAAAAAACAAACCACAAAATGTGGAGACAAAAGCTGTAGCAAGAGATTTAAAGTAGCAGCCAAGGCTTGAGCTGAAAGAGATAAGGGTAGTAAGGATAAGGATATTAAGCCTAATACATAGTATAAGATGCCCTCAGGCCAAGAACCCACCCAGCCAAGCTTCCAACTTGTGAAAGGAAACACCTTAAGGAAAATTTTGCTACTAAAAATCAGCAAAAGTTGCTGCAAATGTGATTCAGTGGGGCCAGGCTCCATCTGAAAAAGATGGCTTTGCTCTTGTCTACATGGATCCAGCTTCAGAATAGTGAAGGACACACTAATGGGATCTTCCCCAATCATCAAGGAGAGTCATTGAGCCCAAATGTGTGTGGGAAGTGCCTGCATGAAAACCCTGAGAGGGTAAGAGGCCCTGAGAAGCCATTGCATGAAGCGGAGAAAATGAAGCCTGCGTTAGTAATCCCAAGATGGTACAGGTGTCAGAGCCATGGGATATCTGCCAAAAATAGCTGTAGACAAGGAGTGGAACTGGCTAAGGTGGAAGGGTGGGTGGAGCCATATAAACTCTTTCACATCAGAAATGGAGCTACAGGATGGTATGAGAGCCAAAGTTATATTTTAACTTTTAGTCACTGTGCCTAAGAAAGGCTTGAGACAAAAATGTCTCTAACCTGTAATTAAGCCTCTTGCCCACAAAGACTTCCTGAGTTGCTGGAGGCCATTGTTTATGTAAGGTAACAAGCCACATGTTTTCCATCCACTAAACAAGTCCATTTGAACCAACTACACTGGATGTGCTTGATCACATGTAGGTGGGAGGTACATAGGCAGAAATACATCAGGATGGACTCTTGCCCCGATCGCATGTAGGCGAGAGGCATGCAAGAGGTGTCAGGATGTATGTTTCTCTCTAATTGGTCCTGATGGGAAATATGAAAGCCTTATGGGTTTGCCATTTTAAGCCTCTGCTACATGTGACTCTGAACATCAACCTCTGGCCTCCACATCTATTCTCATATATGTACATCTTCTCCCTCCTCTGGAAGAGATAAATTTGTTGTCATTTTATGGGAACCCAGAAATGGATCTGGTCAGAGTCCATCGTCCTGACCGGTGTTTAAGTAAAGCTTGCTTTAAATTTGGCTCAGAATTGTGGTAGTGGTCTTATTCTCTCCTGGGATGGACTGGCACTTTTGAGTTTGCTCTTCTGGGTTTCAGGCTGTTTTTGATATAATATTTCCTCAATATGTTGTGTTCTTCTCTTTTGTAATGGGAATATATATCTTGTGCCATAGTATGTTGGAAGTGTATGATTGTTTAATTTAATATGGGGTTTCAATTAAGAGATTACCTTCAGTTTCAGAAATGATTCTGTACTTTAAACGTGTTGAAATTCTAAAAGATTATGGGGACTTTTAAAGTTGGGCTAAATGCATTTTGCTGTATGCTACGATCACAAGCTTATGGGAAGTGGGGAATGCAATGGGAGATAGTGTGAATGAGAATGGTCCCCATAGGCTCATATGTTTTAATACTCAGCCTATAGAACCTTTGGGGAGGGATTAGTAGGGTATGGCCTTGTTGGAAGAGGTGTGTCACAGAGGCAGGCTTTGAGGTTTTAAAAGCGTTCCATCATTTCCAGCGTTTTTGATATAGGAACCAATACCTGACCTGCTTACTATAAAATCAGCAGGCAAAAGCAGAAAATGGCAACAGCAAAAGACTGGGAAGGAGGCACCAGTAATGTGGAAGGGGCCACAGGCTTCGCTTCAGCTAAAAAGACATGTGGTAATAAGAGGTGTCCATGTCAGTGTGAGCTGAGGAAAATTCAGGTCATTGCTCACCTTGTTCATTCCCACAAGGACTTAGGCTTGTAGCACCGCTGGGGGAAAGAACTGTGTGTCAGTGGTGGCAATTACACTCTGAAGCATAGGACACTAAACCCTGTTTCTAAGTTGAAATGGTTCCTGGGGCTCCTTCCAGGTGGGCACAGGTTTGGGGGAACATGACCAACCCAGTCCACAAGATAAGCTCAGGGGTGCATTTTCAGGCTGAGAGGCAGGGTGCTCAGGGTGCAGGAGAGAACAGAGATTGGGAAAGAGCTATAAACAAATGTCAATAAAAGACTAAAGAAACCGTCTTACCCCAAGTCCAGTCTGGTGAAGCAGTGAGTTCATCGGGGTTACTTACAGGAGCCTGAGCTCCTGCATCACCAAAAACCTCACCCTGGCATGGATGATGACTCCTGAAAGCTACATTCCTGGAACCCCCAGGATGGCTTGCAGGTGGCCTCTTCAGGCCTGAGAGTCTCCTCCTCCTCAGCAGTTGTCACTACTTATATGACCTTGTGACTTTCTGGGCTTCAAGAGCTTGGTTAGTCCCAATTAAATGTTTTTCTTATAAGAGTTGCTATGGTTATGATGTCTCGTCACAGCGATAGAAACCCTAACTAAGACAGAAATTGGTACCTGGGACTGGGGTATTTCTGTGATAGGCCTGACCGTGTTTTTGTTTAGAGGAATATGGACTTTGGATTAGAAAAGCAGATGAGTGCTTTAAGTAGGGTTTAATAGTCCATACTAGTAGGAACGTGGATGACAGTGGTGCTGAGGGTGATTTGAACTGTGGAGGCCTGGCTCACGAGATTTTAGAGGAGAAGAATTTTAGTATGTGGCCTGGAGACTTTATTACTATTATTATTATTTTTAAAATATTTTGGCAAAGAATGTGACTGTTTTTTGCCCTTGTCTGAAAAGTCTGCCTAAGGCTAAAGGGAAGATATTTGGATTAATTTCATTGGTAGAGGACATCTCAAAACAGCCTGGTATTGACTCTGGCCTATAGTTATTAATGTTCACTCTTATGACCATTTATAATGAAAGGAGCAAGCTGAGCAAGTAAAAACACAAAATACACTGACTAAGGGGAAAATGGGCACCAGGAAGTGGAATGGAGTTAATGTCTGGGTTCAAGGAGACAAACAAATTAAAGAAAATATGTAAGGTAGGAGGTACCAATGACTCAGTGATAGGAGATTTCATTTCCATTCTGCAGTAGGAAGACACAATGTCACCAGAATGGGTGACAACAATTTGATGAATGATATTGTTAATAGAAATTAGGAAGATGAAATGGCTTCACATTGGAGAAAAAGACATCAAGATTCTTTTCTGGAACAAAGTGAGTGAGAACAGCCATGAGATGATGAGAGGACATAGCAAACTGACATTTGGTGGCACATTTGGAGATGAAGGAATGGATGTGTGAGGCAAGAAAATTGCATTGGACAGATACCACTCACCTTAAAAAAAAACTGTCCACACTTAATTGACTTTTTATAGCCACCTTCATGTCCCCTGAAGGGATTTTTGTCTGACATTGTGACTGCCAAGCCACATCTGGGGTCTGGATTCCCTAAGTCAAATTTATTAGACCTGTGTTCCCCCACCCCTGACTGACACACATTTCTATTCATGCTAGGCACCTGTGGCTGGTGACAGTATTCTAGTACAACAGAAAGAAAGCCAAGCTCTGTAAAACCCTCAGGGTCCTTCCAGAGCTTCAAGACTTAAATGCCATGGTATGCACACAGAGACAGAATGAAAGCAGGGGTAAAGGGAGGCAGTGGGATCACTGGGCCTGGAACAGGGCTACGGGTGGAGATATGGTTTCCAAACTAGCTTAATGAAAATCCTGTCAGCTAGACCACAGCCTGAGGCCAGCAATAGCCCTCCTGCAGCCAAAGATGACTGTGGAATCCAACACCACAGAGCAAATTCTTCCAAGTCATTTACTTCAAAATCCTCCAGGATCTGGGTATTTTGTTTGGAGGAGTTGAGTTGTTTATTTGAACTTTACAAGGGTCTCTCTCTGCTTCAGTGACTTCATACATTCCAGTGGCTTCCATTCCACTACGTGCCAGCAACCTTACATGTGCTCCTCCCAACCAGCCTCACCCAAACCCCAGACTCACATGTTCTGTTGCCTCTCATAGGTATCCTGGGGGCATCATGTCCAAAACTGACGTCTTGGTGAGACCTGAGAACTCTGTCTCCCCATGTCTCTTCACGTTGGTCACTAAAGCCAGGAAATGGGGCTGTTTCTTAGAGTACAGCATTTCGGCTTTGCCTCCTCAACGGGTCTCCTTCCTATGCCATTGCTGTGGCCCGAGCCTTCTCTGCTCTCCCAAGAAATCAGAGGTGATTTCATTGCATCCCTCCTGCAACCTGCAACCAGCATCATGAGTGGTGCTTCATGCACAGCACCATTTTTTTTTTCAAAACATTAAATTGCATCTTGTAGCTCCCTCATTTAAACACAACAGTGTCTTCACGGTGACTTGATGATAAAGGAGCCTGCTGTTGTTGATGACTTGGCCTCTACCTGACTTTCTTTCTTCCTCTCTCCCCCTGCCTCACCTCAGCGACTGCAAACAACCCACATGCCCAGCTTCCTTATGAGACCAGACGGTACCCTGACTCTCTCCTTATGTTCTTGCCCTTCTATTGGTCACCACATCCAGCCTTCAGATCTCCCTCAAGAGACCTCCTGACACTGCTGTTTGAGGCCCTGCTCCCCATTGCCCTCTTATTGCATACTACTGCATCATAGCGGGCATTAATTATTCACAGGACAGGGTTTACAGCTGCCTTGTTCATCATGTTTCATAATTCAGCCTTGCCAAAGTTTTGATGAGGCTTAAATATTATAAGATTGACCGGACACCTGGTATGCTATGAAGTACCTTGTAGGCACCCATATTAAAAAAAAAATGAAAGCAACAAGGGTGGACCTTCTGCACCCTCAGGAGGTCCTGGTAATTAAGGACAAGCCTAATTACAAATTTTGTAGTCTTGACAGTGAGTTTTGTTTGAAAATTGCACTTGCTAACTATTCTTTATTAATTGTATATGAACACACTAATGTTCCTTGGTGCATTAGTGAGTTTCAGGTTTTATGTTAGGCTGTGGAAACCTGGAGGTGAATAAAGTGTGGGTCATAACCTGACATCCTTCATTTTCTCTCATGGCTATGGGATATCTCTTTGACATCTTTTCCCTCTGAACCTGTACTGCACACAGCTCTACTCACCAATCATCTTACTCCAGCCAGATGTAGACACCCCGGACATCTAGAGGTCAATTCTGCTCAAATGCTATCTGTTAAATAAGAAACTATTTTAAAAATTACTAAAAATCACAGGATCATGTGTGTGTCACGAGACAGCACACAACAGTGTTTTTCAAGGCGACTTAAATCTACTGGAATCAATGTTCTCACAAACTGGCTTATGGTTGCTGAGTCTCTCACAGCAGACCTTGTCTTGGTCTTCTTTCTTCCTCTTGCATAGATTATATGCATATGTCAGAATGGGCCCACAGCAGAGAGGCTAGCCCTTGTTTACAAAGGTATCATACTATGGTCAAACAGTGGCTGTAGCTCCGGCTCTAAATTTTGTCATAGCTTGTCACCCAAGATGAATTCATTGTCATAGATGTCTGTGACGATGTTAAGATGACAGTCACAGATGGGATCCATTGCCTCTATGTATGCCCTTTAAAATGTTGTTAGTTTTATAATAAAATTTGTTTATGCCTCAATAAAAATAAAGAGGGCACAAAGAGTAAATTGAGAATAGCGAGTGTTCATCTAGGCTGTGGGGTGGAACAAAGTGAAGCCTCTTAGCCACTGAAGCAGAGTTGGCACTTGGTAGGCAAAGGCAAGAGGATTGTGAGTTACAGGCCTGAATCAACCACATAAGATCCTATCTCAAATACTCCAAAGAATGAAACACAAAGCACATGCAGCATCTGTGTGAAGAGCCAGATTTGGTGTAATTTTACAATTGGGAAGCTGAGGCGGGAGGATGGTGACTTCAAAGCCAGCCTGGGACACATAGTAAATTTTGGGCCAGCCTAGGTTACATAATGAGAGTATGTTTCCCTCCTCACATGGCACATCTGGGAGTCCACGCCCACTGGCATCAGATGAGTCTGTGAGAATGTAGACAATTGGATGATTCAGGGTGTAGCCCCAGAATACTTGGGAAATGAAATAATCCAGACATTTGAAAAAAACTGATTAATTAAGATTATACCATTTACCATCTGTTGGATGGTGCTTACTACACAGGAACGCCAAGAAGGAAAAAGACACAGAGGAGAAATACTGAAAGCTTGATCGAATTATGGGTGAACAGTTTCATTCTGGTTCATATTTTGAAGTTTTCTGTAGTGAACCTTTACTTTTATAATCACACACACACACAAAAAAAAAAATAGAAGAAGCATTTTCTAGTTTCTTCAGAGGAGCACTCAGATATCCCAGGACATTCCACACTCCAAGCATTTCACTGGATAGCTAAATTCTGAGTCTTCTCACCTGTGGCTGTGTCCCTGAAATGAGAGTTCCAGGAGGACTCACTCAGACTGTTAAGTCAAACCTGCTATTGGCATCAGTTCTGGAAGATGCTTAACCTCTGACCTCTGACCTCTTGCTGCTGTGCTGAAGGGAGTAGTTAGTCTTTCCCTTCAGTCTCCTTGGAAGCACCTGACTCTTCAGAATGGAGGAAAAAAGGAATCATGTGGCACATCCCATAGGTCAATAACTGGGATGTTTGCACACTACCTTTTAAACTAAACGAGGCTGGACACCCAGGATCAGATGGGTCCATTACTTTCCAAGGTCCCAGGAATGGCAGAGAGCAGACTTGAACCTGAGTGTGTCTGCTAACATTTGTTCTTTCAGATGCCTTTCCCAGCTCCTGGCATCACCTAAGGTTCACAGCTACACCTCCTTCTTCCAGGTAGGAGCCCATCCTCAGAACATTAACTGCCTTAGTCAGGGACTTGAACCTGGTGGGCGGCAAGCCCACTCTTTCCATTACACAACCAAAAGCTGTTGGATTGCACTTCCACCCCCGATTTCCCTTCAAGTTTTGAAAGGAGGTGACATATGAAAGGGGCATTGAGTAATCCAGCATCTTCCAGTGAATTTCCTGCTGCTCAGGGCACAGGAAGGGTGTTCCTTTCCCTGGAAGCTCTGGGGCCTGCCTCTCAGAAGAGTAGATCCTCCATTCAGACCTCCCCGACTTAAGGATAAGAGAGGAGGCAGGTATAGGAAAGGGATCCTGAAATCCCCAGAGCAAAAATAGCAAAAATAGTCTTTCCCCTCCACCCTCACCAGTTTTCCAGTTGGGGGGGGGGAGCAGGGTTTCAGAAACTCCACAGTGACTGGTAGCAAAGGGACAGCATTCTGTCTGCAGTGTTTACAGAAGGAGTGGCTTACATTTTCCTTTCTGGTTTTAAACTTTTGAGCTGCCACCCTGATGTCAGGCCACTAGGAGGTGAGCCCTGGACCACTCATGCCAAACATAGGGACACATGCACATGTTCCCAGGCTATGGTGAGTTAGACTGGATGTGTCTGTCCTTTACCTCATCCCATGTCACACACAAGTGTCCATTGCTAAGGTTTTCCAGAAGCGATCCTGGGAGGAGATGTATGTTTGGGGCAAGTGTGTGGGAAACCACACACTTCCCACAGAAGGGGGTTAATCTTGATGGTTGGTGTTGACTGTGAACTTGATATTTATGATCATAGTGGAAAGAGATCTCTAGGAATATGGAGGATTATGTAGATTAAGGTGATGAAACATGAAACTCACCCTAAATATAATCGGTGCCATGTCATGGGCGGGGGTCCTGGACCGAATAATAGGAGAAAGGAGCTGAGCACAAGCATTCATTACTCTCTGTTTCCTGACTTAGAACACAATGTGGCCAGCCACTTCACTCTCTTGATGCCATGACTTCCACACCACGATAGAACCCAGAAACCATGAATCAAATTAACCTTTCCTCCCTCAAGCTGCTTTCAGCAGGTATTTTGTTATGGCAATGAGACAGTAACTCATACACATGGGGAGCTTGGAAAACCCAGGAGGGTTAATCCAGAATGTTATCAACTCAAAACTGGACCATGGGTATCTGAGACCTTTCCCACTGGGAGATCTGGGAGAAGGCAGAGACCATGATGCAGAATCTTAGCACCTGGGGCAGGAAACAGTTGGAGACTGTCCTCCAGCCTTTGCTATGGTGGAGGGATACTCCATGAGGATCATTTTGAAAACATTGTGAGAATGTTTCTTTTGCCTGTCTAAAGCAATGTCTGGCAATAGCATTTATAAAAAAAAAAAAAGAAGAAGAAAGAAATAGAGAGAGAGAGAAGAGAGAGAAAGGAGAGCCAGTTAAGATTTTGACTGCTGGAATCACATGCACTAATTCAATTTCTAAAATATTCTTTTAAAGTAACATTTATTATGTTTTGTGTGTGTGTGTGTGTGTGTGTGTGTGTGTGTATGTGCACCTGTGTGGCAAGAATCCACAGTGGCCAGGAGAGGGCAATGGATCTCCTGAATTCAGGTAGTTGTGAGGTTGGAAGGCATCATAAGTGCTGGGAAGGAATCCTATCTGGTCCTTTGCAACAGCAGCACCTGCCAAGTCATCTTTCTGGCCCATCAATTCCACTTTTATTTCCATACTTTACATTACCTATCCAAACACTAGTTTCCTGATTTGGAAAATAAGAGAACATGTAGAACACCCCCCCTTTTTTTTTCCTGAAAGGGAGAGAGAGAAAATGTATTAAACAGTGCCTAGTGAATAATGTATCTTTTGAGAAAAATACGCTTTTTTTTTTTTTTTTAAGTTTCAGTTTCAACTTCATTGGTGGCTTCACTGACGTTTTAGTAGGAAATTGAAACAGCTCATGGAAACAGATATAAGAAAACAAAGAAAGGATGTAAAGTGTACGTAAAGAATTAGTAAAGTTTCATAAACGTACACACACCCACATAAGGAGACAAAAGGACAGGAGAACATGCCACAAAATTTGCAGTGGTTATTTGACAGCAATCTGGCGGGCTGTGGGTTTTGTACTTATACTCTTCTTATACCTAACAATTCCTATAAGGAATTATTTGACTTTTACAGTAAAAAGTTAATGAACGTGTTTAAAGAAAACATAAAGCCCTTCAATAAAATATGATACTGATGTCTTCAACCTGGTCTTGGATCACATCCCAAATTTCCCGAGTCAAAGAATCTACTGTTTCTGACTCACCCAGACTATCTCCTTTAGAGCTCACATTCTTACCCAATGGTTAGCAGCCACCACACACATGGAAAAACAGCCTTCTTCCTCAGCAACTTCCTGTAACCACCCAGAAGCTCACTAGGAAGTAAAGTGCATACAAAACAAAAACTTCCTGGGTGTACTTGAGCATGATATCACTCATTTTCTTACAACAGCCCAGAGAAGAACGGTGGTTCAGGATAGAGAGCAGGGTAGCAGCCCAGCTCTTCCTTTGCCCACCCTGAGAGAGCCTAGCACACATGGTCCTCTTCTGCCATCTCAAAACATGAAAGCCAAATCCTAGAAGAGACAATTCCACCAGGTCCTGTCACTGGAGAAGGATGGGGCATGGGGACATGAACAATTCAGGTGCCCCACATCTGTAACCTTGGCACAGGATCTAGAATCATCGAGAAGATGGACATGGGGCATGCCTGTAGGGCAGTGGTTCTCAACCCGTGGGCCTACACCCTTTTGGGGGTCAAACTGTCTTTTACAGGGGTCACACATCAGACACCCTGCATATCAGATATTTACATTATAATTAATAACTAGAAAAATTACAGTTATGAAGTAGCAATTGAGGTAAATTTTTGGTTGGTGGTCACCAAAACATGAGGAATTGTATTAAAGGGTCACAGCATTTGGAATAACCTACTACTGTGAGAGATTATTTTGATAATGTTCATTAACATAAGATGTTTTAATGGTAGGTGGTATCGTTACCTGCCTAGGATTTTGGACAATGCAAATGGAGAGGAGGAGTTGGAGAGCAGTGAGCATTCACCCCTCTTTGCCAATGTGATGTGATGCTTCAAGCTTGACTTCCCTAATGTTGTAGACTGTGCCCTTGAACTGTAAGCCAGAATAAACCCATTCTCCCTTGAGCTGATTTCTTGCGATATTTTATCCCAGCAAGAGGAACAGAAACTAGGACACCATCTGTACCTTCTGACCTTAGAATTTGGACACCATTTCAGAAGACAGGGAGAGATTCTACTCCATCTGCTTCGCTTGCACCTGTGGTGACTCCAGTTGTCACCAGATGTATATAATATATATATGTATATATATATTATATACATCTATATAAATATCTATATATAAATATTTATCTATCTATCTATCTATATCTATATCTATCTATCTATCTATCTATCTATCTATCTATCTATCTATCTATCTATCTATATTATAACCTGGAAAGATGGAGAGGGGTGTGTGAAAGACTTCACACCCAATTTCTATATATCTGCTGACTGCATACCTCACAATCCAGTGTGATAATGATGCATCAGAAGTTTCTTCTGGGACATATGAGCCACAGCTGATAAGGGGTGACCTTTATCATCCAGGGCCCAGATTTATCCTCCGGTGGTTTCTTGGAGGGTTATATGGGAGGTCAATTGTTCTGACTCTACCACAGCTTTTAGAACCTTGCAGTACACTTGTTTCTTGCTGACCCCAGGGACAAATGAGAGTGGGAGGACAGAGTCCAGAAAGAACAGAGGGCTAAGAGGGAGACTTGCAGTGGCTGAAAACAGCAGCAGGTTTCTCTTTGGCTGTGCTGATACTCTGGTAAATTCTAGAAGAGGAGGCAGTAGGTAGAAATGGCCACTTAGAAGAAACAGTAGAACTGGGGGAAAAACCTCTTTGCGTGGGTGTCTGAGGGCAGTGGGTTGTGAGTGCCACCACGGGTGTGTACCCTGTCTATGTATGGAGGTGTGCTGGAGGAGGTGGGAGGGATTCCCCTTATGGGGAATAGCAACCACTAGTAGAAGGAACATACTGACTGTCAGCAGATGGCAGCTCATCACTTTGCCTGTTGGCTATATGGCTGCGGCTGGCCCATATTTCAGTGGAATACCGGTGCTGATTGATTCTTCCGACACTCACAGAATCTGTGTCCTGTGAATGCAAGCCTCAGGTCCCAGGACATGAGCCTGCAGATGAGATACACTCTCAGCAGGTCAAGGGTCACCAACCCTCAGTGGGACCTCAAAGGAGGTGGTCATTTTAGAAACTCCATAGGATGCAGCAAGATGGAGGAAAAGGAGACAGGTTGGCTCCCTGTGAGATAGCCAAAATGCCTCCCCCCCCACATCGTGATCATGCTGGGTGAATACTTCCAAGCCTTAGGAATCTTATTTTATTATGCCCATCCTTCACCATGGATGGAAGATCAGATATATTATATATATATAATATTTCACATCATTGAAATGCAGATATGGAGTTATAACTCACTTAAACCTTTTGCCTGGAAGCAGAGAAAGTGTATCAGTTTCTTTACCCTCTCTTTCACACTGTGCTATATCAAAGGAAATACTCATACAATGTGGAAACAGTGGGGGGGGGCATTTGGGGACAGGAAGGGAAGAAACATGCTGAGGCCCATGAAGGAACTACAACCCTCTCGAACGCATACTTTCAAAATTTGCTTCTCTGAATTTTACCTGAGACTGAATAACCCTTCAAAGTATCGTTGGTGGACTCGTGGTCATCAGGCCACGGATTTGTTTCCAATACCCCCACCAATACCCACTTCCACAAAGTTTTAATTTTGTTTTCAGTTCATCTCCAGAGGTTTGTCATGCCCTGTGCTTTGGAGTGACATGTCCCTCAAGGCTGTGCAAGTAGAACGGGAAGAAAAGGAGATAAAGAAGAGAGCAAGCAGGTAGAGCCGTAGGACTTGTGAGATTTTAAAGAGACTTCCTAGGTATCCCTGGGAGCAGGAAGGGAGTTTGTAGCTAGAAGATCCTGAATACAGAGTAGGTTATGCTCTATAGAGAAGAGCCAGCAGGAGAGAGGGAGGCAAGATAAGATGTGTTGTGCTCAAACATCTCCACATTCCCTTCCAAGTTTTACAGGAGGGACAGGGGTCCTCAAAGGAGCAGTCGGGAGGCAGGGCTGATGGGATTTCACTGTGGGACACACAGTAGTAAGCAGCAGCCTGCAGGCTTTCAGAATGAGTCAGGGACTGGCTGCCTACAGCGGTATTTTCCACCCCAGGCCATATGGGCTGATTCTGAGCTTCAGAGGAAACCACTTGGCAAGAGACAAGCTGAGAAATCTTAAATCACACACAAATTTCTCTCTCTCCCACACACCACAGGACCTCTGGCTCTGGCCTGCATAAACAGTACTACATACCCTCAACCCCGGCACATGTGAGTTCCCACATGCTATACACGTGCACACACACACACACACACACACACGTCTTCATCAGCACCCATGTGAGTACACCCATACACACATGGACAGGCACACACACACATACATACACACACATGCACATCAGAACACACACAACATTACACGCACATGCATGAATGCATACACATCACAACACACATACCACTACACACACAGACACACACACAAACAAACAAACAAGTACACATGCATCAAAACACACAAGTACCACACACAAATTCACACACACATACACGTCACACACAGAGACTTATACATCACAATATACATAGACTTATACAGCAAACACACACACACACACACACACACACACTATGCATACATACATAGACAGAAATGACCCATAACCTAAATGCTTTAAAACTTTCTGTCTCAACACATGCAAAAATATTCATTCCCTCACTCTGTCTGTCATACTGTTCTATGTATCAGTAAGAAGTCACACACCATGGAAACCTCACTGTACATGGGCCTACCCCATTATAAACATCAGAGTTGAAGAAGGCCAGGAAACAAGCATAGAAATTTACCAAAGAACACTGAGGAATTGCTATCATCTCAAACTCTCTGAAACTTCCTGGTGGGACTAGATGGAAATTTATCTAGTTGTTTCTCTAGAAAAATGCCTTAATGGGCCTTTGAGGTTGGAAAATAAAACTTCTGGCTTGCCCTACTCAGAATACACTTGCTGTGTTATCTGATAAGATAAAAGGATTTCTTTTCTTTTCTTCCATTTTTTTTTTTTTTTTTCTAATGAGCTGAGGGAAGAAAGGCTAGATCCAGGATCTGGACTGAGAGACAAAGAATACGAATTAGTTTTCTCTAGATTTCACAAGCCAGTGAAACGATGCACCTAGAACAGGCTGGCGGAGAAATGAGAACGCTCAGTGTACTTTCAGTGTTTCCTGATGTCCTGCGGGCTGTGTTCATAACCTCGGCCCTTCGTAAGAGTCTACCCGAGCTCCAAGTCTGAGCAGAGGGTGAAGGAAGGAATCAGTGAGGGGAAGCCATTCCAGAAAGAAGGCAGCAGGTTCTGGGGGCTGATGTTGACTGAGCAGGCTCAGTTCAAAACAGCGAATTTGGGGATGGGGGATAAATATGAGGAACACTTGCATGGGGAGCTGTGTGGGACACCTCGGAACTATTTCAGGTCGCCCCTGGGACATTGTTTGGCCTTCACTATTGGGACTTGGGGGGAATTGCAATGCCACAGGCAGGGAGCTGGTTGTCTTGCCAAAGCTGTGTTGGTAAGAGTGAGGTCATCTTCCCATCTCAGAGGCCCCAGGTTACTTCCCAGGGGAATAGCCTACTCTGTTTGAGGTGGCACAGAAGGTCTGCATTGGGGTGCTAATTGTATACAGCTTCTGTGGGGGCTATCCTGTTAGAAGCTGAAGTTCTTGGTGCTAGCAGGGTCTAATCCAGTGAGAACGCTGCGGGGGGTTGGGGGCAGGCTTATGTCTAGGAAGGGAGCTCTTGGTCTTGAATGGCCCATAGTCTAGCACCCAGACTAAGCTCTCAGGACTTCAAAGACCCTGTCTGGGGTTTTTCCCCAGAGTTCCTGAGGAGGGTGGTGAGCTTCTCAAATGAGGGACAGGAACTAAAGCCATGAAATTTTAGTAAAGGAAAAGGTCACCACAAGAATCAGTGGAGAGGTGGCAGGCAGGAGAGTACTTTTTAAAAAAATTAATTAATTTTTAATTAATTATAGTTTATTCATTTTGTATCCCAGCTGTAGCCCCTCCCTCATCCACTCACAATCCCACCTTCCCTCCCTGGTCTCCTCCCATGCCCCTTCCCCAGTCCACTGATAGGGGAGGTCCTCCTTCCCTTCCATCTGATCCTATTAGGAGGAGACTACTTCTATAGACTCCAGAGCCACTGGAAGTAATAAAGATGTCTTGCATGGTCCCAAACTGCTCACTGGGGGAGAGTGGCTTGGGACTGATTTCTAGCCAGAACCCAAGTAGGCAATGACAACATGTGCTAATCTGATAGTCTATGGAGACGTAGAAAGTTCTCATCTGCCTAGAGGGATCAGTGAGGTGGAAAGGAAGACAGGAAGAAGAAAGTCTCAGGTAGAAGAGAAGGTGAATGCTCTCATGTGTGTGTACCCAGGGTGGGTGAGAGGTCTGCCTGGCCCCGTACCTTACAATGATGCTGACTTCAGTGAGTGGGTGTCCTGGAGCACCATTTTTTTTCTGGCACTCCTTCCCCTCCACCTCCTACACACCCCAAGCTCATTGTCTACAATAATTAAGACTACAGTCTTGGTCAGATCTGCTGGCTTTGAGCGTTCAGCAACCGAGATGCCTTTCTTGCCTTCTCCTGTTTTTCTGATGGATGGTATTGGGCAAGCTGGGGAGATTTCCGAATCTTTGTTTTATTTTATTTTTGAGACAGGATCTCTCTGTGTAGTCCTGGTTGTCCTGGAGTTCTCTGTGTAGACCGGGATGGCCTCAAGCCTCACAGAGGTCCTCTTGCCTCTGCCTCTCAAGTGCTGGGATTAAAAGTGTGTGCCATCATGCCTTCCTTCTATTTCTGTATCTTTAATGCTTTAATTATGGCTAGGGATGGCATGGGAAATATGCCAGCCAGTGCAGAAGAGAGCAACTGTCTGCAGGACAGAGCTCAGTTGAGAAAGTGGGTGAGGAAGGTGGCTGGCGCTAGATGAAGAAGTTATTTCCTGCACAGTGGCATTAGCCAAGCCCATGCAGGGCCAACACCACTGCTGAAATCCAGCCCTCACCTTGATGTCCACATTCCAAATGTAAGAGGGTTTCTCAAAATAAGGCTCCCCTTCAAAGTGACACAGGAACTCGGCCGTGAGCATTCTAGCTTCATTTCTGTTGCTATGATAAAAACATCCTGTCAAAACTAACATAAGAGAGGGAAGGGTTGAGTTGGCTTACAGTTTTAAAGCTACAGTCCATCATTTTGAGGACAACAAGCTCAGGAGCTCAAGCAGGTGTCAGGGAAACCCTGCTGCTTAGGTTGCAGTCTGCCATTACTAGAAAGCCCTGATCTCAGTGCAAAATGGAGGACTTCTTTTGTCAGCAGGGCTCCTTCTTCTCTGCCTGATCTGGGGAGCCAGAATCCCCACATACTCCACCCGAGGAATGTCATGTAGCCTTTAAGGAAACTGCAAGTTCAACTTCCTTTCTCCCAGTAAAACCTGTTCAGCAAGCACCTAGGTTGCCTAGAATGCCTCTCCATGTAATACCTCAGCCCTTCAGCCAATGGCATTCCCTGCCATGGATTTTTCCCCACTCACACTCCAAAGTCCTATTTAACCCTCCTTCATTCTAAATAAAATTGATCACTCTGTTTGTCCTCAGGGACCGGGCTGATGGTCACAGTTCCTGAGGGGCCAGGGAGACTCACAGGTATGCAGGAAGAAGTCACATAACAAGCACATTCACATAATTTAAGTAACTAGTCACATAACATCCACAACCAAGAGCAGAAAAAAAACAAAAAAACAACAACAACAAAACACATGCATTCATGCCGAGTGCTTGTTCCTCACTTTTATACAGTTCAGAGCCCAGCCTAGGGAATGGTGTTGCCCATCGAGGGCTATGATCTTTTTATATCATTTAACAATCCAGGCAATCTCCCCAGGCACACCTGCAGACCAATCAGAGCTACCTAGTTCCTCACTGAGACTCTTTCCAGGTGATTTTAGGTTATGCCAAGTTGATGGATAAAACTAACCGGCAAAAATAAACAAAGGCCCCTGAGCACTGTTCTGTGGTTAGACATCCTCCTGGCTCCTCAGAAAGATCAGCCCCAACTCTGTTTCTGCAGAAGTGACTAGATTGTGCCAAGTTGACAGAAAAACAAACCAAGACATGGTCAAATTTTCTGGTTGTGGTTTTTTGTGCCTGAAAGTTAACACAGGCTATTATTATTCTCTTCCTTTATAAGCAGGTCAAAGGTTTGGACCCACGATGGTATAGACAGAGCTGTGGTCAAACTCAATCAGATGGCCTCAATAACCAAGACACTGTCTAGTTTCCATTACCACATTCTTAAAGGGCTTCCGTTGTCAGGGAGAAGATGAGACTCAGCTGGCCCTAACACAGAACTTGTTCTTAGTAACTCCTCACTCTCCCACAGAGAAGCTGATGCTGGGGAGGTGGACAGAGCATTCCAGGGTGTCCTCAAGAAGAAGGTCTCAGAGTCAGGAGGGAACAGGGAAATCGCTGGTCAGCCACATCAGTGGACTAATTCCTCTCAGCATCAAATCATGGCAGAAACTGTCTGGCAGACTTTTCATACAATTGTCTTGTCACATAAAATGACTGAAGGGACAAGCATTTCACCCAGCACCAAAAGGCTGAGGCCTACTGTCCAAGGCCACACTGCTGAGAGAAGGATTTGAGCCTGGCTGTCTGGCACAGAGCTGTGGACAAGAATCTGTGTCAGGCATGTGATCTAGATGTCACTATGGTAAGGAGGGAACAGGGAACAGGCTCTTTCAGGACTGGCTGGTAGGAAGTACACACTGTTCCACTGGTTGTAAGGGTGGTGCCAAGCTGGGGGGTCCTTCCTGGCAGTGTAGTAAATGAGGGCTGGACATGAAGGGCTGCTGGGAATTGTCAGGGTAGACCTTGAGAGACTCCTGTAAAATCCAATGGGTATAGGACAATTTGGCTTTATCTCCACTGTATAGTGGCAGAAGGTAATCAGGCAGAGCAGGCCTGGGAGGATTGAGGACTGCGTGCCTGAGCTTGACTCCTGCCAGCTGCCCCATAGGCAGCTGTGGAGCCTCTTATGTGGTCTTGCTGCCTTCTTGGAGGCTGGGGCCAGATAACACAGCTCTCAGCAGAAGGCACAGGAGGGCTTCTGGAAAATTATGCTCTACACTGTACTGTTTTGAGCCACCCAAACAGATGGCAGATGGCAGGTACGAGCCAGCCCACCAGGTGACATCACTGATTCCTTGTAGCTCTGCCATGGGTTAACAGAGGAATGAGAAAGGCCGGTGGTGCGGTGTGGCCTCTGCTCTCAGCCACCACCATTCTTGTAGAATGCCTCTAGGCACTGGAGACTTAAAAAAATAGTGTGGGTGGAGAATTCTTATATTGATCATGGAGATAGAATCTGACAAGACAGAAGGCACAGAGCAAAAAAGGAGAGAAACATTGTCAACCACACCCAGTATGCTGAGTGTCATTTCTAGTATTCCCAAATATGTCTTCCCAGACTCCAAATCCTGATCTCATAAGGAAATCTGCCTAAGACATATGACACAATGTAAAGGTGGCATATGCAAGAAAAGCCATTATTAATAATTACATTCTTTTTCTCACTGTTTTTCTCTTTGGGGAGGGGGCAGGAGAAAGCTTAACTCTGCTCCTTTAGCAGAAACTGTCAATAGTACAGCCTTTTCATCTATAATCTACACAGAACGGGATACTCAGAAATTTATTCCTGTATCACTCAATCATTTCATGTTACTGGCATACAAACTATCATGTTGTTGATAGCTTTTCAGAAGAGAAATTAAAATGTGGGCATTATCTGTATCACAGTTTTTCTTCTAAATCCTTTTTTATCACAGTGTGTCCACATTGCTTTGCTGAGCCAAGTCAGGCTCTAATGTCTTGAATGATAATGCTGTCTTGCCTAAAGTAACCTCAACAATAACAAATGTTATATTCCTGACACTCAGAAAAGGTCCATAGGGATAGACACCTTTTCCAAGGAAGTCCCTTACCAAAAGGCCACCTCTGGATCTTCCCCATTCCAGGTCATTCTATTTCTTCAGAAAGGGAGATTGATCATGGCCAAAGACTTGTGACTCACCTCAGTCTAAGGTTATGATTTTCCTAGGGGGAGATTCTAGAGTCACTGCACAGGACACTGGTGGCTTTCAGTCTCCATTCTGGAGGCTCAGGGTTCTTTAGAAGCCAGCAGGAGACACTGGGGCTCAGCAGACTGTGGTCTCAGAAGTCAGCCCAGGTCAAATTTACATGTTCTTGGTATCCAGGTGCAGTCCTTCCTCTTTTTAATGACTCGGTGTATTTGTATTTTATCTTCAAAGGGCAGTGAGCTGTAGGCTTCACTTTGCAGACTCTAAACTTTCAGAGATCCTGGGACAAATGAAATACTTCATTCACATGACAGAGGACAAGAGACATAGCTCTAACATCAACAAACTCTAGTGGGAATGTTGCATGCTGGGATTTTTTTTTCCCCTAGGCAGACCTACAACTCTGCTCCTGAGCATCTGCAGTGTGACAGACCCTCCGCATACTTCTCTGGAGAGTTTCTTTTCTCCTCAGGACACCCACGATGGGTAGAGATGCATGTCTTTCAAGAAAAGCCAAGAGAAGGGAGATAACTTCTAGCATACAGAGACAGAAAGGTGCAGGCTCTGGCTTCAGAGTCAAGGCCACCATGAGGAAGGATCCCAAAGGAGAGGAGAAATTGACACATTTGGATGTAGAGGAATTTTAATTCAGAACATGATTGTTCTGGCAAGAGATCACATCCAAAGACCTTCTAGGTCTGTGTGGTCTGGCTGGAATACAGACACACCTTTAATCCCAGGAGACAAAGCCAAGCAGGTCTCTGAGTTCAAGGCCAGCCTGGTAGAGAGCAAGTTTTAGGTGAAGAAAAGCTTAGGTCCAGGTATGGTGGTACATGCTTTTAATCCCAGCACTCAGGAGGCAGAGATTTGCAGATCTCTGAGTTCCAGTTAGTTCTGTTGAGGCAGTGAGTTGAGAGGCAGTGCAGTAAAGTTGAGTTCATGGTAGTTCAGTTCATGGAATTCAGAGGCAGTTTTACTAGGAGAGTTTTACAGAGAGAGGTTGAAGAGGGAACAAGCTAGACACAAGTGAAGACAGAATGAGCCAGAGAATGAGAAGGAGCCAGAAGATTGGAACAGATTGCTAGAGTTAGTTGGAGGCCAAGCAGAGCAATTCAGTGAGAAATTGAGAGGAGCAGATTGTATCAGCCAGCTTGGAGAGGAGTTTGAACTAGAACAGCTGAGTTGAACCTGCCAGCCAGAGTTCAGAAAGAACTAGAAACGATGAGCTTAATCAGCAGTAAGTCTCAGAGGCTGAAAACATTCTAGGCCTAGATTAGATTGTATGGAGGCTAGAAACTTCCAGGACTAGGCCTAGGTTAGGAGATGGAGGCAGTAAGCCTCCAAGACTATAATTAAGTCAGGCGAATAAAAGATACTTTTACATTTGGACGCTGACATTCTCCTGATCTTCCTGGACCTACCTGGTCTAGGCAGCACATATCATGCTTCCTGATGATGAGCCACATGGCATAAGCATATACAATCTGTTTGATCTTGACACCCAGCTCTTTCTAATTTGATTTATTTTTCTCTTGAAAGACCCCTGCCTCACCCTAAGTTAAACATAGCTAACGCCATTTTGTGAGACACCACTGTTTTGTAAAACTCTGAAGGCCAGATGAGAAACTGAAAAATTACTGAGAAATCCTAGCTGTGTCACCCACTTGGGATATCTGTGGTCAGGCTGCCCCAGTCATACTAAAAACAGTTTGTGTTAATCACCCTCATGGATATCTGTGAGACTGTTTCAGTTAAGATAGAGAAAAACAAAATAACAGGTGGCGGGCCACGTCAAGGGGTCATCATAGCCCCCTTGACCACCCAGTTCCTGGAATCTTGGTGCCCCTGCCAAACTTTGACGCAAATTGTGGTCTCGTGTAAACGTACCAATCAGCCCCCTGTAACCATGCCTCTCGCTTCTGTACCAGTGCTTCTGCTCTAAAACCCTATAAAAACCTCAGTTTTTCCCCAAGGAGGCTCGGAAGTCTCCCGAATGACTTTTCGCCCCGGGTACCCTGTGTATCAAAATAAAAGCCTCTTGCTGTTTGCATCCGAATGGACTCGTTGTTCCTTGGGAGGGGGTCTCTCTCAGATGGAAGATACCCTCCGGGGATCTTTCACTCTGATATTTGCCCATATAGAACAGTTTTCCCTCAGTCTTTCACTGTTACCTATTACTGTTACTAGATTTTTTAAAATTTATTTATATTTTTATAAATTACAGTTTATTCACTTTGTGTCCCCACTGTAGCTCCCTCCCTCATCTCCTCTCAATCCCACCCTTCCTCTCTCATCTCTTCCCATGCCCCTTCCCAAGTCCACTGATAGGGGAGGTCCTCCTCCCCTTCCATCTGACCCTAGCCTATCAAATCTCATCAGGAATGGCTGCATTGTTTTCCTCTGTGGCCTGGTAAGGCTGCTACCCCATCAGGGGGAGGTGATCAAAGAGCAGGCCACTGAGTTCATGTCAGAGACAGTTCCTGTTCCCATTATGAGGGAACCCACTTGGATACTGAGCTGTCATGCTACTACATCTGTGCAAAGGTTCTAGGTTATCTCCATGCATGGTCCTTGGTTGGAGTATCAGTCTCAGAAAAGACCCCTGTGCTCAGATTTCTTGGTTGCGTTGCTCTCCTTGTGGAGCTCCTGCCCTCTCCAGATCTTACTATCTTCCCTTTCTTTCTTTTTTTTTCCATTTTTATTTTTTTAATATTAGTTACAGTTTATTAACTTTGTAAACCTGCTGTATCCTGCTCCCTCATTACCTCCCAATCCCACCCTCCCTCCCTCATCTCCTCCCTGCCCCTTTCCAAGTCCATTGATAGGGGAGGACCTCCTTCCCTTTCATCTGACTCTGGTTTATCAGGCATCTTCAGGACTGGCTGCAAAGTCCTCCTCTGTGGCCTGGCAAGGCTGCTCCTTGCCAGGGGAGTAGGTCAAAGGAGCGGGGGTAAGTCAAAGAGCCAGCCATTGAGTTCAGGTCAGAAATTGTTCCTGTTCCCCTTAATAGGGTACCTACTTGGATACTGAGCTACCATGGGCTACATCCAAGCAGAGGTTCTAGGTTATATCCACACATGGTCCTTGGATTCCCTGCACTCTGCCGAAAGTTTGGCTATGAGTCTCAGCATCTCCTTCGATACCTTGCTGGGTAAAATCTTTCAATGGCCCTCTGTTGTAGGCTTCTGTCTGTAGCCTGTTTTCTTCCTTTTCCAATGTCCATCACCTTGGTCTTTCTGCAAGAGGATTTATCATTTTGATCTTTCCAATAAATGCCATCCGTTTTACTTTATGACATTATATATGTAAAAAAGAGAGGCCTTCAACATTCAGCTGAAGTTATCAGACATGGTCAGGGGCTGGCTTGGGTGTTTCCAGGTTCATAGCCTTTTATTCAAGAATATAATAAGTGGCCACACAGATTGCAGAGTAGCAAGAAACTATGCAAAGGCAAAGCAATGGTAACAGGTCCGAAAATACAATATCAAGAGTGACAACAGGCCTCAAATGCAGTTTGAAGTTTCCTTTTATGTTCAAGAGGAAGAGAAGTTTGGTTGCTGAGAGGCATTGTTTGGGTGGTTCTTTGCCAATCAAGTTACATGATCATTTCTCTACTGAACATATCCCTTCCATAATGCATCTGATTTTAGCAATATACATATCCATTTATACACAGATGGGAAATAGGTGGTTATCCCTAAATAATTGGGGACATAGTTTTGCCTTTTTGCATATGCATACCAAGCCAGCTTCTTGAATGTGTTCCAGTATTTGTTCTACTAGAGATGGCGAGTTACAGAGGGATTGTGGAGGGGGGTGGGTGGGTGGTTTATTTGCATGGTTTAAAGCAGGGACCCAGGCAGCTTTATGCAGGCCTGGGACCTGTGTTGATGACAGGTCACTAGGCACATTGAGGGGGGGGTACCCATAGCTCAAGCCAAGTGGAGTAACAGGTTGATAAGTGTTTCACTATAGTTACCTGTGTCACTGAGACATATAGTCATGTCCTCTCTGCTCATAGGGGTGGAATACACAACCTCTATGACACCATTTCCTGAGAAACTGCATGGTGAGCAGTCTAGGGCTCCTGGCTCTGAAGCTTCTCCTACAGGTTGACCATACACTTGGCTGTTCAAGTTTCTCCAGAGCTGCATGGGTCAGGACTGTGATGACTTGGCCTTTGAAGCTTCTCTTTACATTTTCCATGGACTAGCACATAAACTACCCAAGATTCACCATAAACTTCAAAGACCTGTGAACACTGTTTCACGATTCCCTGGTCACATGTACTAGTTTCTTCAGTCAGCAGGACAATCTACCAAGCAGATGCTATCACTGTAGCAATTTTTCCCCTCCTCAGGTTGTAAAGAATGGGAATCAAATAACAGATGTCCTCCTGCAGTGCCCAACCACAAACAAATGCAGGGCTCATGGGGACAGTCAAAGTGTTCTATACCCTTGGCCCATTCTCTAATCCAACCAGGTGGTAGAATGGGGTCTATCCATTTTCAGGGGCTGGTAGATCTGGAATTTCAGTACTGAGCTAGAGTAGACTTTTTATTATTACTAAAACTATGAGCTAGCTATGCCTGTGGTTTGGTCAAGGACAGGAGATGATATATATTGAAAAGGCATAATGATGCATTAGTTTTAAATGGCTGCTGTAACAATTACTACCATCTTTCAGGTCCACTGCTTTATAGCTCTATAGGTCAGAAACCCAACATGAAGCTCCAGTGGGCTGAAAACATTCCATCAAGATGTATTCCATTCTGGAGGCCCTAGGGGGAGAATCATCCCCTTGCTCTTTCCAGTCTCTAGAAGCTTCACATATTTCCTTGTCCACATCCCACTCCCTCCATCTTAAAAACCACCAATGCTGAGACAAGTAATTTTCATGTCATGCTCTGTTGGATCCTCTCTTCTGCCTTCTCAGCCTACTTTGAATGACTCTTAACATGGTAATGAATCTGCATAGGTAATACTGGGCTACTTAAGGACAGCTGGTTACCAACTATAATTCTACATGCCGCCTTGAGCTCCAGGGAGTAGACTGGCATGGCTTTGGAGGGGACATTACAGTGCCTACTGCAAATGGACAAACAGGAAGTAGTGAGGAAATTGGAGTGCTTCTATTTCATACCTTGGTAAATGTTGCTCACCCCATAAATGTAATTGATCCATCTGATGGTGGAACTTTCCTATCATGTATTATAAGGAGTAGCCATCATGCACTGGGCCTTGTACTGAGTGCTGGGAAAACAAGAGTCATGTCACTCTGGACAAACAGGCAAAAGCCAGGCAAACAGTAGGCAGTGGCACAGAAAATAGGAATACACACAGTTGTTAAGGCTCAGTTCTTGTTTTTGCTCTTTGACATCCGAAATGACAGGCATTCTAGTGACTCATTATACAAAGAAACCAAAGACTGGTAAGAGTGAGAGGGGTAGACATTGCTGGGTACACTGATGTCCCCAAATATCTGGGTCCTGCCTCCCCAAACTACCTAATTCAGTCCTGCTATAACAAGGGTACTGGTGTTTTCAAAAGTCCTCAGGTAAGTCTAACAGAAAGCCAAGGCTGGGGGCCATTGCACCAAAGACTTGCCCTAAGCCATCGAAACACACTAAAGCATGGGACTAGTTATACTCCACCTCCCTCCCCTACTCTTTTATGAATCCAAACACCCTGCTAGCCTTGCTGAGCCCCATCCAGCCTGCAAGGCAACACTGAATTTGATCTGTACTCAAGTGAGATGACGGGCGTGAACACATTTCATGATGTGCCACGTAAATGACAGAGAGTGCTAACAAATTCCCCCTGTTCCAACTTAGCCTGTGTGTGTGCATGTGTGTGTGTGAGACACACACACACACACACGCACACACACGCACACACACACACACACAGAAAGGGGGGAGAGAGAGAGAGAGAAATTCACACCTGTGCTCATTTAGGGAGGTTAAGGAGAAACAAGGTTCTTCTCCTGGAGCTTGCTGATCCTGTTTCCTGGCACACACTCACATGCAATTAAGTCTCTTCAGGTCTACCTCCTGCTCCATCCATCTCTTCCATCACGCATGGGTTCAGACCTCCTTGCCTCTTGCTGTACTGCTTTCCCAGACGTAATTGTTCTATTTACATTGTGGAATTTCCTTCTCTTAGATGAGACTGTCTCTCTAGAGCCCGTGCCTTTGACAGAGCCTCCCCCCTTCTGTGGCAATATTGTTTGCCTGACTTTCTCTCTTTGAGGGACAGAGTAGATGCTGTATGAATATTGTTGACAACCCAGTAACCTGGGAGCCAAATGTCAAGAACATTTACATTGACACTTGTGTAGTGTCACCAAGAAATGCTTTGAAATCACAGCTCAGAATCACCAATGATTCATTGTATGCAGACACTTTATTAAAAGCAAATGTTTGTTTTAAAATCACCAGACGGACAGTTTGGGATGGAACTGGCAGGGTGGGTGGGTTCAGGGCTGATCATTTGCTGTAGCTCTTGGGGCCAGGCTCCAGGGAGGCTGAGAAGTCTTCTTCCAGTCCCAGCCCCACTGCCAAGCCTTCCTCTTCACTCTTCGTTAACTGTACATCCTTGGCTCCGTCTGAAATAGAAAGTAAGGTAAGTTGATCCAGAATCAATCGTTTGTTAAAAGACACCAGCCTTACATTCATTCCCTAGCATTGCCCCAGAGATATCAGATTTGTTTCCAGGTTTCAGGGACATACTAAGAGCACAGCGATACTTGAAGATAACTCACTTGGTCATGAAGCTAAAAGCAAGTTGAGAGTCTAGAACACTTTAGACAAAGGTCTCTTCTCTGATGTTCTGCCTCTCCCTGTCTGCCTGCCAAATTGTCACTCCTGACCTTCCCCCAAATCATCCCTGTTCTGGAATACCCTCAGTCTCTCGGGTAACAGACATCCATCCCAGTAACAAGAAAGAGGAAGGGCATTCACTGGTTTGTGCCATTTGTTTTCTTACTCTCCTGGAAGTTTCTTAAGGATATCATAGTATTTGTACAGTCCTAATATCACACTGTGGTCCAATTTTACCCCTTAAACCCAACAGCAGGAGGTGGGAATGCCATCTTGTACCTGACCACTTCTCTTTCCTGAGATTTTCCTGAGAACTTAAAGATGCTTTTCTCCCTGTACCACAGCTACTGGCTAGAAGCTGGCAGCCATTTATCACTCAAGGGTCACATGCCCTTCCCTCCCTCCGGTGTCCAGTGTCCTCTCCTTCAGCCGTACCCTTGATTCCCCTCATCTCTCCCATCAGAACAGGAGGCTCTTGGCAGCAACCATCTTGGGACTGTGTGCACCTCATGAAGAGGCGCTGTGCCTCCAGTTCCCAGTGACCTGGTGGCCTCCATGTACAGTGTAAGCCAACCTACAGCAATCATTGCCTACAATCAGTAGGCAATGAGTCCATGCCACTCACAAATTCTTGTCTTCCAGGGCACTTCTTACCTTCATCCTTCAGAGACTGGATGTACTTGGACCAGAAGGAGCAGTCAGCTCGTTTGAGGCCCTGCCGATTGGGAAGCTGGGCACTGAACTCCTTGTAGCTCTCTCCTCCAGCTCCGGGGACAAAGTCAGGCCAGGGTGCTGCAAACTCGGCTGCCTTCCTTGAAAATTCATGTGGGTAGTTGGGATTTCTAGGGAAATGAGAAGAAAGCAATGTCTCTGGGGGAAATGCATCTTTCTTCTTAATACTTGGTATCACATCCTACTTGTTCTGGTCTTCAAGGGCAAATCATTCAACTTTGAGTTCTAGGGGGGGAACTCATTTGGTCCAGCTTTCAACTAGGAATTGTAGCTGGGCATTATAAAGCACTGGGCCACAAATGCTTTCTGAAATCACTGCTGACAGGTCATATCCAATTCATGACTCAGTGACACTACTCTGGACCCGGTCTTTCTGAATGTTTAGGAGGTCGATCTAACCCCTTCTACTTTGATGTCCTCTGATCTGGATGCCATCCCCACTTTCTAAAAGGCTTTTGCTCATTCAAGCTCTGGATTAGAAAGTAGGGTCAGAGGCTCCTTGCAACCCATACCCTAAGGACACATGAAAGAATAATCATAGCCTCCCAGAGTTATCAGGACAACAGATTTATCTCTAGGCTGTAGGGTTCCATGGAAGTTTATTTTGTCTGCAAAGTCATTTGGCCTCAGAATCTCAGAGCAGAGTTGAGAATCTAAAACACATTAACATCTCTTTTCGCGTGATTCACTCTCCACTCATAGGGAGAAAACTGCCATTCTAAACTTTTCCTCAAAGTATCCCTCCCATGGAAGCTATCCTAGGAAAACTGAGTGTCCTCCTTCAAGCTGCATGAATCTGGGTGCAGATATCAGCCAAGGTAGAAATGTAGAAAGATTCCATGTTAGAAAGATGGTAGTTTCTCTACTTTTAAGAAAGATCGATACTCATGTCAGTCATTAGCTCACTCTTCTGGAAGCTTCCTAAAGGCATCCATGCTATCATTGTATTCCAGATGCCTTCATTACTGCTCATTTTGCTCACTAAAGCTGATTCCCCATCCCACAAGCCCCCATGCTCATAGCAAGAGTGCTTCCTTACCACCTGCCGTGGCTCAGATCACCCATTCCCGAAAGCAGTTTCCCTTAGCTCATCTGAATGGTTTGAAGTCCTGTGTAGATGCTGCTTCCTCAGAAAAACATTTTCTAAAACACTAATAAGAAATATCCCTGTCCCTTTGACTTCCACAGCAAACGTCAGAAAGCTCTATTTGCTCTTCTTTGAAGTACACTTGGTTTTACTGTTTGAGGTTGTTAATAGCTTGTAGCTGTGCCAGGATGTTTCTTTCTTTCCCGGGGAACTATACAAGTTCTGGGGGAAGGCAAAGAGATATAGGAAGTATATAAACTACCAGCAGTGGAAAGGAACAGAGTATCTGGGAAGTGGTGTACCACAGGACTGGACCAGAGGATTCTGGGGAGGAGGTGGGGGCTCCAGAATACCAGGATGGCACACTACAGCTGACATCAGTACACCCATGGGGAACAGAAAGGTTCTTCTCCCATTGGTCTGTCCTACAAGGGACACTGGGCAATGAGACTTTCGAAAAATATTTTATCTTTTTGAGACAAGGTCTTTCTATGTATATTAGACTAGCCTGAAAATCCCAATCCTCCTGCCTGAGCCTGTGGGCTTGGGTGACAGGTAATACTGTTATGCCTGGCTGTCAGAGACAATTTTTTTTTTAATTTTCATAACTAGAACAGGATTGGGTGCTATGTTTTGGATATAAAATGTTCCCCACAAGTTTATGTACTGGATGCCTGGTTCCCAGCTGGTGAGCCTATCATGAGACATTTTGGATCTTTAGAGGCAAAGCCTTCCTGGAGGAAATAGATCAGTGGGGAATGAATTCAGGGAATATCATGAGCCTTGTTGCTCCCGACTGTACCCCTTCTCTCTCTCTTTCCTGTCTTCCATGAGGTAGAGAAGCTCCCCTCACATACCTCTGTTGCCATGATGGACTGTCCATTAGAGAAAACAACCAAGGACACACTATCTGGAAATGGGACCTCAAGTAAACCTTTCCTCCTATAAGGTATTTGTCAGATATTTTACCACAGCTATGTAAATCAAACATCACAGTATATACTGTTGGTGTCTGATAGGCAAAGGCCAAGGACATTGTCAATTATCCTATAGAATACACAACTTAGCTGGTCTCAGGTGTCAACAGTACAGACACTATAGAAGCTGCCTGTTGCTCTCAGTATGTCTGAGCAAGAAAGAACTCAAACTGGAAGCTTTCTTCATGATTTATCTACACAAAGATTGGTTAGAAACAGTGAGGCCAAACCAGGGAAAGGGTATCAGAGAATTGTAGTTCTTATGGTCAGGTTGAGTGACTGATAAAGTACGGCCCTTTTATTCAGCTGTGGGAATGAAAGGGAGCATGTGACAGGAGTCAGGAGAGCAGTGGGATACATACCCCGATCTAATGAAATTGGCAAAATACTGCATGACTTTCAGGGACAGGCTCTGCTCCTCTGTTGAGAACTGGCCCTGGTAGGCAGAGTAAAAAGGCAGTCCAAAAGCATACTGAACATCTGCCAGCAAGTCCAGGCTGAGGAGATAGGGAAAGAGAAGCAAGAGGTATGAGGTGACAAACATGAGCCAAAACTTACCAGTCCTCCAACTGAAACAAAAGACATGTAACAAAATCCTTCATGTTCCATGTAGGATTCCTGTCTAGTGTGACACCCCACTTAGCATGCATCCAATCTGGTCTGGAGCAGACCCATGGCACAGTTGGTGGCTGAGGTTCACCTACTGATGAGAAATGATGACCTGGAGATGTTTCAGGATGATACTTTGACCCTATTCTAGCTACAATGCCTATATTGTCATTCGATGTTCTTCAGTGAGCAAATTCATAAAAAGTGGTGTGTGTTGATTCTCTTCTGCACTGGCCCTTTATCTGTAAGTTGTAACATCCCAGATCTTTGAGGTTGACTTTTGTCCATGTAGTTCACGCTAGCACCTGACACTTGATAGGTGTTCAGTAAATATACACCATGATTGAAATGAATTTCTAGTAGGCAATGGGTCTCTAGGTTTCACATCTATGCTGACAAGTGTGCCATGTTGAACATCAAAAGGGGTCATTATTCTATTCTAGGAAAATTCCGAAGGGTGACAGACAATATGCTTGCTGATGGACAATATGCTTTTCAGTTCAGGCCTGAAAAGACGGGGAATTTGGGTAGCATTCAAGCCAGTGAACCTTTGACCATGGCCATGAGCCATGGAAAGAAGCCTGATCTGAGGTAAAGCCACCACTGCTGCTGTCCAGTGAGGACAGAACCTGGCTTTGTTCACCTGAGATCTCTGGCCTTACCACTCAGCCCTGCTCAGCACAAGCCCTTCCCAGGGAGTCAAAGTGCGGTTATACTGAAGGGACTACGCACTGCTGACTTTGGACATGAGTTCTACTTCCAGGAGCCACAACCTACGCAGCTCAGCAGGCAGTAGTGTCAGTATTGCTGCTGTTCCCAAAGATCTCTAAAAAATGCCCTCAGCAGGAAGGTGACCTAGCTGGGCTCTCCTCTAGTCAAGAGGGAAGGATAGTGACGACATTTCTGACAGGTTGTGTGCTGGAAGTCATCATCCTTCTGACAGGGAAAGGCTCACTGTACCCAAACCACAGGGTTGGGGTTGAGTCTGTGACCACAGAGATCTTGACGTTCCTTCTGTGAGAGGAAGCATGATGACTTCATAGTCATATATACCTCAGCCCAACAGCCCTGCCTGTGAAGGAAATCGGGGTGGAGAGGAGTCTTGCTTCCATGGCTTCTTCACTTCCTTTTGAGACATGGCAGTCTTGGCAAGCACACAGCTCATGCTGGAGCAGGAGTGCCTCTCTTTGAGCACATCTGACCTGAGAACATGATGCTCCTTCTGCTGAATGCATCAGGAGGTCACCATGGACCTCACAGACCACATGTGTTCTTGTGAAGCCTGTTAAAGGTGAGCTTCCCATTCAGTCTCTTCCACTTACCAGGAGAAGTTCTTACAGTCATGGTGATCTGGAGGTGACTATCTCCAGCTCAGAAACTACCCATAGTGCAGTAGTTTTGCTGGCCTTCCCCAGAGCCCAGCAGAGCTGTTGGTACACTGCTCCGTGGAACAGTCACAGCTTCTAGCTGACTGGATGGATTAAACTGGACATCTGACTCCTTCCATAAAGTGTCACCAGCACAGGGCAGAACTTTCCAGGCCACACACTTTCTCAGCATTCAGGCTAAGTGTTTGCCAAGAGCTACTGTGTATGCATGTGTGTGGGGGGATAACTAAACTCATTGTCTGTCATGCAGATACTCCACTTTCAAGAGGCCCAGCCTAGAAATCAAATAGTGGAACACACATTATGTTTACTGTTCGCAGGAAATTCAGAAGAGGATCTGAAGACAGCATCTTCCCACGTAGGCCTCTAATTTCAAAACGGAGCAGGAAGGAGCCGAACACAGGTGCACAGGTTCAAAGGTGAAAATCCACACCTCACAGCACTGATCACTTCTCACAAGTTCACCGAGTATAAATTAACTGACCACTATATTGTCCAATGGGGCTTTTATTTTATGCCCCAAAAATAATCGCCAAAAGATACAGCATTTCTGTGAGCCATGTTTTCAGGTGTGAATGAAAAGATCATTGTGCATTGTACATTATATGTCTTTGAAAAAACAAAACAAAACAACAAAAGGAGCCACTGAGTTCGATGACATTCCTGTCACACTCAGGTAAACGCCTATGAAAGTGATAAGACCTACCTATCTTCCTCACCCCTCCAGGCAGTCTCCTCACCTCCCATAGACCCAGGCTCCCAGGCTTCTTCTTTAGCCATAGACACGTATGCTTTCCCACCTCAGGGCCCTGACACCTGACAACCATTTTGGGGAGGGGAGGACATTAACTCATTGTTCACCATTGCACTAGCACTATTCACTTTCCTTCAGGTTCTAAGCTCAAATGTGACATTTTAGAAGGTCCTTTCCTCTGTGCTGAGTCCAGCACCTAAGGGCTCCTTCCTCCTGGCACTGCTGAGTCAGTCACCTGAACTCATGTGCAGCTGCTGGGCCTGCTCTCTGTAGTTAGTCTGGTATTAGGCAAGTATCTGTGAAGTCAGTGTCGAAGAGGATTGTGGACTGGGAGAGGAGAACAGAGTGGGGGTGGGGTGGGCAGTGTCAGGAGAGACTGGCTTTCATTCACCCTGGGAGATAATCATAAAGATCACACAGGATGTGGCCCATGGAGCCAGTTCAAGAATCCAGCTCTATGTTTTCGGTTTGTCAGCTCCTGCAAAGTCACCGAGATAGCCAGCTGAAGAGACAGCATTTTGGATCTGGATTGGGCAGGGCCTCTGGAATGTGCAGAACTGTCTAGAATGCAGACCAGTGGTGTTCCAAACATTTCAAGGCTGAGATTTACAGTACTGTTTCCCACAGCTGGGCAATGTCTAAGGAGGAATGTGGCTTTCTTAGTCATTTTTACTGACTTTTTTCATAGCACGGTTTGGTTTGTTCCTTAAAATAACCCAATGCTACTTACCAAACATTAAAGGTTGACAGAGTGCTAAATATTGAACATGTATTATCTTTAGTCCTCATACTCCAAAGATGAAGTGGAAGAAACAACACCCATTTCAAGGGCAGGAACAACAACTTTGAGGGAAGTTGCTCAGATAAGAACAGCCAATAAAAGGGAAGAGACAGAGTGAAAGCCATGGCGAGTTTCCCTCACATCTACAGCCTTGGTATTCAAAGTCTGCCAGATGTGTGTATGTATGTATGTATGTATGTGTGTATGATTGTATGTGTGTGTACGTATGTATATGTGTGTATGTATGTATGTATATATGCATGTATGTGTGTGTATGTATGTATGTATGTGTGTATATGTATGGATGTATGCATGTATGGATGTGTGTATGTATATGGGCATGCCCCTTCTCACAACATAGGCAAGCCTCAGAACAGGGTTTTCTTAGGCCCCATTTCCATCGCCTTTCTCAGAAGCTCTGTGGGACAGGTATCCTTCTCTCAGGTATTTGCCCGGAGACCCAGAGAGGCTAAGTGAGTTGTCCAAGGCCGAACAGGGCATAGCTCAGTATAGACTTATGCAATCTACTCTTGGCTGAAGCGGGTGTAATTGAAAGAGAACAGAGGAGACTTCAGAGACAGGTGAGAGTTCAGGCTGCTGGTTGTGAGAATGAAACGCACCCGGTTACCTCCCTGGGCTTTTGCTTCTGTACTGGTAAAATGAAGGCCTAAGAGAATCTATCTTTCAAACTTTGACTCTGGACCTGAGCCATTTCTCTCATTCTGCAGGTTTTGGATTTTCTGCCCTCCCCTCTCTCTCCACCCCCCGCCCTGGCATCACAACTCTCCTGTCCTCAGTAGTACTGACAGCTTACCCATGAGGCAGTGGGCACAAGAGCGCCACACTGTCATTTTGGAACATCTGAGCAGTGCTTTATAAGGAAGGGGGTGGTAGGGCCTCTGCTTTCTGGCACTCACCAGCAAAGCTAGTGTATGCTAGCTGAACAGAGGCGTGGGACAGACGGTGGAGAATGTAACACACAAACACACTCACTCACACACACACATGCACAAAATGTGTAGATCAGAGCCAAAAATAAAATGAGAGAAGAGACAGCTCCAGGGCAGACAGAAGAGGGAAGAAAAAGGGGAGGAAGCGGAGAAGATGGGGGAGAGGGGGAGGGGTAGAGAGGAAGAAGGAAGTTGTGGGGAAGAGAGGTCTATTTTGGAGCAACAACAACAATAACAACAAAACCTTGTCAGAAATATGGAGTTCTTTTGTTGATCTGCTCAGTATCTTCAGTGTCTACTCTGCTGATGGCTCCACATTACGACTGTGGTGACAGGGGAGCATGGAGGTTATAAGGAGTGTGTTCTGAGAGCCAAGAACAGTAGAAGTCTTATGGTCTAAATTTATTCAGGCCCAGGTTTACACAAATCCATTACTGAATGGCCCTGCTCCTGTGCTCACTGTTCAGATGAAGAAACCGAGTCATCAAGGAGACCATATGACTTGCCTCAGTTCACTAGCTGATGATAGTCAAGGGAGTGTTTCTAAGTAGCAGCAGATGCTGGAGTCCTTGCCTGTCACCAGCACTAAAGCTTCTATGGCTTTAGTATAGCCACTGTACCTCAAATGTCTCGGTGTCTTTCCTCTGGATAGACAGAGGAAAGTAACAAATGATAGGGCAGCCTTGAGGATTATAGAGCTCAGGCTGTGGGTAAACAGCCAGGGCTGATTTGAGAAAGCATGCCTACTCCTTATCTCACTGGGGTATGGAACCCAATTTTCATAGATCTTAGGGAAGGCTGTCCTCCAGGCTCACCATCTGCTTACCCCAAACCGCAGAACCAGCCCCAGGGAGCCAAAATACTGAAAGTGCAGGCTTGGCTCACCCATGTCAAGAGGGGTGGCTCGGCTTCTGACTTCAGTCTTTTATCAGTCTTGTGAGTCCTTATCAAATCCTTCCTTGAACACAGGGCCTCAGGCTGAGGTATTGGGAACCATTAGACCCTTCAGAATCTGGCACAGCATGTGGCCCTTCCAGGGATCGATTCTTAGATTATCACAAGGGACATGTCTGCAAGTCCTCAGAGGGACAGGTAAGCCAAACAGCAGAGAAAAGCCCTGGCCAACCTGGGAGGCTGAGGGTGCCATTGGCTGTACCTGAGTCCTTCCCTGAAGGACTATCCACTTCAGGTCCTTGATACCAGAGGCCTCCAGTGCAGGGCTCTGTGATTTGTAGGAGGTCAGTGCTCTTGGAGTGTCCCCTTCAAAAGAGACATTGGAGTTCTTACCTCAGTATTTCAGAATGGGCCATGCTTGGAGACAGTCTTTCCTTGGATGACTTAAAGTGAGGTTGTTAGGATATACCCTGACCAAGCAGGACTGGTGTCACTGCAAGAAAGGGGGATTTGGGCACAGGGACAAACACACACAATGGTGGAGGAGCGATGGGAAACAGGAAGAAGATTACCTTCTGCTGGTAAGCAATACCTGAGGCAGCCAGAGGCTAGAGAGAACTGGCACACCCTTTCCAGAACCCATGGAGGAGTTCATCCCTGCTGACATCTGCACAGAAGCCCTCAGACCTCCCAAACATGAGACAGTACAATTCTGCTCCTTCCAAGGCCACACAGCCTGTGGGCCCTCCCCAGGGAAGCCTCTGAAATAACCCAGGGTTTACGCCCTCCTGACTCTGCTGGAACTCTGTGCGTGTTGGTGTTTTTTTCTTTGATACAAGCTTCTTAAGGCTCCTTGCTGTGGGGGCCCCCCACCTTTCCATGACCTCTCTACTTCCTGGGAAGAAGGCAAATACTGGTCAGAGAGCCATGAGTGGCATGAATCCAGGGCCTGGCACTGCAAGGCACAGCCAGGGCTGATTCCAGAAACATGTTCTGGGATTGGCTTCCAGGCCACAGTGGCTACAGACCACTGGGCCACAGGCTCCATCTACTGCTCCCACACTCCTGAGTGCCTTCAATATTCCTCTCATGTTCCCCCATTAGAGCTACAGTGAACTACTTACTCTCCTTACCTCAACCCCAGGCCAGTGTTTGGCTCCAGAGGTGGGCATGGTAGAAACTACAAATAGCTCTAAGCAGACAGACCATGTGGTCGAGGTGAAAGCAGGTCTCAAGACAGTAGAGGCAAAGACAGCCATTGCTCTGCACGGACCCAGCTGCTCATCTTGGGAGTAGGGGAGAACACACTGAATCCCTTGAACCCCAGATTCACTGGTGCAGGTATGTGTAGTGGGCCCCCAAGACTCAGAAGCTTAAGACTATTCCCAAGTGTGTTGGTCTTAAGAGCTGAGCTTTTGAGGGACTAATTCACAAGGTTAGTATGAATAGAACAAACAAGGCCCCAGGAAGCTCATTCTCCTTCCTGGGCAGAGGGGCCTTCTATTGAGGGTGCCAGCCCTCAATAGACACCCGGGATGCTGGAGTCTTTCGTCTGAGTCTGGAGTTCAGCCTTCACCACTGTAAGCGATAAATCTGTGCTGTTTGTACTTTATAATCGCAGCCCGATTGGATCAAGATGCCCTCATTGAAACAGGGACAAGCGCCTGCCGCCTTCACTGCACTCCACGTGTCTCCATGGAGTGCCATGAAAATCAAGTCACCTGTTTGCACACACCACTGCTTCGGTTTCACTGGGTGAAAGACCACAAGTTGTGGAACCACGTGCTCCAAAGACTCTAAGGCTGACACCAGGATGCCTCTCCTTTCAAGGTCTTATACCCAAGGGCTGCTGTGTGAAGTTGCTATTCAGATGCTACTTAATGCAGACATTTTGTTTCCTGCTCGAATGAGATTTCCACACTTAGAAAGAGCAGATGTAGAACCTGGATCACACAGCCCTCCCTCCAAACCCTTTCATTCATGTTCTTATCTCTCCTCCCTTCCTGGCATCCTTACTACAGTCTTTCCTTTCCATCAGTTGTTTTGTTTTGTTTTTGTTTTTTTTTTTACTTGTGTTTCTTATATCTCTCCCCCAGCGCTTTTATTACTAGGTGCTTGGACCTCTTCTGGAAGTAAGGATGATAGAGAAATTGGGCTAAACAAAAACCTTTCAGTTGGACTTGGCAGCTTGTGCCTGCTATCCTCGTGCTTGAGAGGCTAAAGTAAAAGTACTGATGAGAGTCCAAGACAAGCCTGGGCTATATAGTGAGTTCAAGGCCAGCCTGAGCTACAGGGTAAGAAAATATGAAATCAAATAAAGAAACGAACAACAAATGCTTCCTACTATAGAAAGTCAGTTCTTAGAGTTATAAACACATAATATACTAGCAAATGAAAAGGCTTTCTCCATGTCCAGGAGACCAATGAGTAAGTGAAGTCAGAGCTCCAAGTTCTCCACGGTGAACAGATCTTGTACTTTATTCTCCCAGAAAGCCATAGCATGGAATAGAGTACCTAATACCACTGCCTCATTTGCAGATGATGAAACCAAGGCATAACATGGTCAAGCTCTATCCTAAACCACAGAGAAGCAGGTTGTGCCTTGTCCTTGTCCTGGCTTATTTTTCCTCTTTGTGGATCACAGTGCTGACATGGATCCTTCCCAAATAGCCTTCTCTGACTATATGATCGATCACCTTACCTGCCATGGCTATAGCTTTCAGGGACATGATACATGAAGACGTTTCCACGGGTTCTCCTTGCCCAGAGGCTGGCCATGTTGACCATGGGACAGATGATAAAATAGTCTCTGGGGGGAAAGAACAGAGAAGGGAGTTCAGTTACACAGATTTGGGGGGAAGGCTATGCCAGGCACAGGCTTCCCACAGGCAGTCCCTACCCACCAGGACCTAAAGATCCTCTGCCCACCCTTGCAGGCTGCTCCCCCAGCTCTCCAGTGGCCACACTGATAATATAATCAGCTCTGGTTTATGGCAGGACACAGTCTGAAATGTGTCCATGGTAATGTATCTCACAGGTCAAGAGGCACCTGGTAGGTCTGAATGTCTTTTCAGAACATCAACACCAAAACATCAAAGATTTGGCAGCCAAATATGCTAGAAAACACAGCTGATGCATTGGTGTGCACCGTCAATGAGTATACTTCTGAACACAAGGCTGAGTCTTCAAATATACTGCATCCATAAGATACCCTGAGTTATGGGGCTCTGAGCTAGGGCTGAATTTGCCAAACCCCAAACCCCAGGCAACTTTCAGAAATGCCTGGAGATAGTTTTGGTTGTTGTAACTGGGATTAGAAAGTTTTTCCAGGCTTCTGCTCACAAGATCTCCAAGCAAGGCCTCCTTCAGTCCAAATGGTAAGAGGGATGCAGTGGGGGAACCTGGGGAGGATGTGGGTATTCATGTTGACTACTCATTGAAGCTGATGTGAACAACTCAAGAAGCTTCTCATATAGCAGTGGCTTCTGTATGTATGGAAAGGCAGGCCCTGTTCCTCAAGAACTAGTCAGGTTCAGGGATCAGATGGATCATACTGGCCTTGGCCTTGAGGTTTTGAATCCCAACTACACTGTTGGCAAAGTGGGATGTTCACTAGTCCTTTGTCCCCTTTAGTCTTCCAGCTGAGATGTTTGTCCTGGAACCCTGTTTTGCACAGACTCTGCAATGGCTGCTGCTAAGGACACCCTGAAATCCTGTCTATTCAGTGGACTACCATCCTTTTTCTGGCCGATGAAGCTGGTAATATTTGATGACTGTTTGTGAAGCTGAAATGTCATCAGTGAGACTCCAAGGTGGGACTAGTGGTGTAGATATGGGCATCTGGGTCACCTGTGAACAGCACAGGATGGGTCTGGACCTCCAAGAAAAAGGCTAATGCTTGTAGCTTTAGGGAAGGACACTTTCAGGAGACTAGATGCAGAGATGCTGACAGAGTTAGTAGCCTGATTTGTCCAAGAGGAAGTGAGTGCCTGAGCTATGGGGGGGGGGGCAGAGCCTGCATCCCCAATGGAGCTCTTCTAGATCTCAGTTCTTACCCTGGAAGTTGTGTTTAAGACAAGATAATGACCTTGAAGCCAGAATCTGAGTTTGTCCAAGCTCATCTGCTACTGAAATCTGGGGTAGCCTGTGACCACTCAGAGTGAGGGACTAAACATTTGTGGGTTCTCATGGTCTGGTCTAAGTCTGTGTCTCAAAAGTCAGTGGTGGGTTTTTTCATTTAGAATTAAGCTCT